>NW_015161437.1:291924-315419 GCF_001447785.1 Gekko japonicus
AAAATATGTATATTTCCCCCCCCCCTCTTGATTACTGAAGAACTCCCAGCCTATGGGTTCAACTGTGAATTTGGCTACAGCTCTCAGAAGACAATCTGCCGTTGGGAACACGACAGCCGGCTGGACCTGAAGTGGGCAGTGCTCACCAGCAAAACAGGGCCCATTCAAGACCACACAGGTAATGTAGGGTTCACAATGGAGTCAGCTGTAGGTGGCAATAAAGGGAGCATTGTGCTTATTGGAAGCTCTGCCAGCTAAGGGCATTTTACGTGAAATGAATTAAGGTATTGTGTTCTTCTAAAAGACTTTTAGATTTTGTCTACTCTGTCCTTTTAATTTTGATTCAGATTACTGTGGCAGAGCTGTTGCTTTGCATGTACACTTCCAGAACTACTTCTAGGAACGCTCCGATCAAGCTACTTCTAAAATATTTTAAAGATTTTCTTAGGTAGGCGTCCTTCTTTAGTAAGATCTCAAAAATCCTGAGGAACTACAGCTTGAGAAATTCTGCCTGCCTCAGTGCTCAGTGATCAACCGACCCCCCCCCAAAAAAAAAACACCTAGTGAGCAAAGGGCATATTGTGACCTGCTTTTCCCTTGATTATTTTTCATTTATGCAAATAAGTCAAATGTGCTGCCATTGACCCCCCCCCTTTCAGTTTTCACTTTCTGCAACCCTCCTTTACTTAATGAGAATGACAAGGAAATTAGACAAAATTGGACTCCTTAAATTTAGAGACACTTTCAATTGAATCTTAAGACAAGTACATTGGGTTTTAGGGGGGTAGAAAAAGAACTTTAAATACTTTGACTATAAATGGCACTGTACAAATAAATGGCATCAAATTAAGCAAACGGCAGTTAGCTGAAATGAAGGCTGCAATAATGGGGGGAAAATTGATGCAAAGTAAAATGAAATGGCTCCGTACAATCTGACATTGAATGGAGGTTAAAAGCCACGTTAGCCAAAGACTGACAAAATCTAAAAGGCATGCACAAGTTGAGCTCTAATTAAGACAAAGAAGGCAGAGTTCCTGACCTGGAGCTGCAGTAATATTCTTGAAATGAAAAATATTTGAACTTTGCCACCAAAGTCTAGAGACAGGCACAACTTGTCCTCTCACTGAAGCGTGGGGGGGGGGATAATATCCATTAAATGAGGTTTGTTATCACTGCACTTGTTTCAGAGTTTCAGGTGCCTTTTGCATTCCAAAGATGTACTCTGGAAGAGTTTTGACAGGTGCATCTTGAGTTTGGATTGTTCTTTTCTTCCACCACACTCTAACTACTCTCTGAATCATAGTGCCAGTAGGTAAAGGCGCAAATCTGCCATTGTATGCTGTGGCATTCAGCATTCCTGGAAGCACTACAGGGAATTATTCTAGATGTGTAAGTGGATATGCTGAGCGACACAAGTAGCTGGGCTCAGGATAGAAGAGTTCTCAAATTCTGATCAAAAATTCATGATTTACGCTTGGTTTTCATCCAGCTGACTTCTATTCAGCTGGACGGCATCAGAAGTCGGCATACAGGGCAGCAAAAAAATATACCATTTAGTCCCTAAAGCAGCAGGAAATGGGAGGGAAGAGCTGTGGCTCAGTGGAAGAGCCTCCGCTTTGCATGCAGAAGGCCCCAGGTTCAATCCCTGGCACCTCCAGTTAAAAGGACCAGGCAGCAGGCCATGTGAAAGGCCTCCGCCTGAGACCCTGGAGAGCTGCTGCCAGTGCAAGTAGACAAGACTGGCTTTAATCTGATTCACTATAAGGCAGCGTCATGTGTGTCCATGTGAGATGTGTCTTCCCTCCTGTTCAGTCCCAGACTGTGGCAACAGGGCAATGGGGAAGGGGAAGGCCAGCAAGGAGATGCTGTGACTGCCACATCCTGTGCTACACCAAGGCATTTAGGTCCTTTCCGCACTTGGATCTCATCCCTGGTTTTATCAGAGTTCAACTCGCGACACAATACCTTGCATTTATCCCTGGTTATAACAGCATCCGTTTATCCCGGGACAAGTGTGGGGCGAAACCGGGTGACCTCAATGTAATGGGGAAACAAAAAATACCCCGAGATAATTACAGGGGTGAACTCGCGTGTAGTGTAGAATGTAAGTTTGGGGACAGGGTTGAACCAGGATTTAAGGTCTAGTGCAGAAAGGACCTTAAAGACGTGTGCTTTGTCCAGGTTGCAACCCTAGCAGTGCCTCTAGTGGCCGGCTATGCATCAACCCATGACAAATGGCGTGGGGGGAATGGTAACTGCCAAACAGCATGTGTGAGCTGCACCACAATTAGAGATCCGTAACCTGTCAATAGGCAATTTAAATGCTGGAGAAGGGACAAGAAGTTGGCTGGGAAAGAACCTGGCCCATATCAGAGAGACTGCAAAGTCAGAGGGAAGGTTACGTTAGAAGCCTTCTTTGATAAGTTTTAACTGGGCAGGGGTGGTTGTGTGTATGTGAGTGATTCAAGCATGCAGTCTCCTATACCCACTCAAGAGTTGGCATAGTGCCTTCACTTTACAAGACCTGAGCCATTCACAGGGTCACCGGCACATAATATATATACACATATCACTAATCAGTCTGAAGGCACCAAATGCCTAAATTTGCTCTAGTTTAACATTTTGAAGAAAGTGTCCCAAATCTTTGGATTTGCTTTACCAAAAAAAACCCACATCCTTTAGCTGTTGTGCATCACCAGCAAGATGCACCTTGGTCACTCTAGCTTATCCAGCCTGTTCAATGATAGGTGTCTTTTCCCCTAGATTCTTGTCCCTGCTGCTTACACTGTCACCTGAAGGATCAAATGCTACATCATGTTCCTGCTACTGTGTTAGAAAGCTCATAGTTGGAGAATCTGGACTCGTTGGGGAGGAGAGGATGAGGCCAGTGCATGGAGCAAGATTAGGCCTTTTCCAAGCCTCTACTTTTCTTACAAGTGCTTGGAAGAGGACCAGATCAGTTCTGAAACACTTGATGCTTATGAGGCTTAAGATAGCTGAAAGTGGGCCATTATTTCTAATGCAGTGTTTTTGTCACAGCAGGAGATGGCAATTTCATTTACTCACAAGCTGATGAAAACCAAAAAGGAAAGGTTGCACGGCTCATCAGCCCTATCGTCAACCCGCAGAACTCTGCTCATTGCATGACTTTCTGGTACCATATGTCTGGCCCCCATGTTGGCACTCTACGAATCAAGCTGAGGTATCCCTCGCCTGAAGAGTATGACCAAGTCCTCTTGACATTGAATGGAAATCAGGGGAACTGCTGGAAAGAAGGACGCGTCCTCCTCCACAAATCTGTGAAACATTATCAGGTAGGCAAAGGCAAAGGAAAAATGTGTCCAAAGGAGCCATAGCTCAGTGGTAGAACATGTCTTGCATGCATAAGGTCCTGAGTTCCATCCCCACCTTAGTGCCAGAAAAGACCTTTACTTGAGACAATGGGAAGCCACTGCTAACTGGTTTAGATATACTGGGCTGGATGAATCAATAGTCCAGTTCTAGACACAGGAGCAAGGACGTGGCAGCTGGCTACATTTGTGCACATTTAGGGCTGTTGATAAGAGGGACGAAGCAGACAAAATTAAGGAGGCCTTGGTTTCCAAAGGCTCCTGAAGGCTTCCAGAGCCTCACAAAACCTTCCAGAGCTTCCCACAGTTCCTGTGGCACTGGCTTAAGCCTTGCAGGAATGACGGCAGCTATTCTATACCAGCCATTGGGGCCTGGGTGGGCTGTGTCACTAGAAGGGTCAGTGGCTGCAATGCAGACCCTGCTGGCAAGGTCTGCCTGCCTGAAGCTGTTTCCTTTCCTTTTCAATTTAAAAGACTGAAAGGATTATTGGGGTGGGGTAGCCCCACTATCAGCTGATAGTCGGGCCTGAGCCCTTTACAATTTGGAAGGGGACAATGCCACCCAACAGCTATTTGGAGATACTAGCTTGCTCTCCCTTCCTCCCAACTCTTGCCGTGGGGGGTGGGGGGTGGGGAGTGCAAAACAAAAATCTATTTTAATTTTAGGTAGATTTTTTTTAAGGGTATACTTTTCGGGTGCCGAAATTATGGAACCTGAAAATTTTGTGCCAGATGAGAATTCTTAAAACGAAACCCTCCTCCAAAAATAATAATAATCTGGCATTCCAAAAAAGCATGCCCTGCAGAAAATCCTGAACCAAAACTAAAACAGTAAGTTTTGAAGTGTACAGCCCTATTGTGGCATAGGACTGTTTTGTCTCAAGTTGTTTCTTGAAGAAAGGAAATTATTTTTTGCATTCCTTCTGAAGTCCATTACAAGCAAAAAGAGCACAGTGAGTGTCACAGCAGATGGGCCCTAAAATCCTGGGGCATTTTCTCACATATGCTTCAGTGGGGACTCACTGGAAAGGAGAGGATGAGGACAGTGCACGGTGATGAGAAAGTAAAACCAATATTGGCCAGAATGCTCATCTGCATTACAAATGCTTATGTCCTGTTTTCTTTCCCTCATCAATGGTGATCAGAAATTAACATAAATACTGGGAAGTAAGGTTCAAAGGTGATTAGATTAATTGTATTAATGTTATATTAATTATATTATATTAATGACTTTAGTGTGAAAATGCCTGAGGTCAACATCCAGCAGTAAAATCAAGGAGCAGTTGAGAATACTGAAACTGCATGCGTCCACCTACAGGGCTATATCTTACAACACTGCAGTTAAGAACTGCTGTCTTTTTGATAAATTACAGCTCATATCTTAAATGCGCCTTCACTACTTGTTGTTCATTTATAATTTTGGAAACTACAGCTTTAAGAAATGAGAAACAGATTATAGAATTACGGTTTAAGTGTCTTGCTTGTCTAAGAACTCCGAAGATCTGCTTCTGAGCTTGAGCTCTAAACCAGTGTCATGTGATTATACCAGGTGGTGGTGGAAGGAGAAATAGGAAAAGGAAATGGAGGAATTGCAGTGGATGACATTAACATTGACAACCACATAGCACAGGAGGAATGCAGAAGTAAGTACAACTCGCCAGGAGTGAACAAAACTCTCATTCAGAATGTTATTAAGTCTTGCCTGAAAATAAATACTGCGTCCTTTCCTTTTAGCATTAATTATTTCTGTAATGTTTTCCTAGTTTGCGAAGTGCTTCATAATGCTTATGTCACCTAAGCCCTAGGAGGCAGTTCAGGTTCAAAGCAACATGTCCAAGACCCCTAAGAGTCCAGTGGTATATAGACTGTTCAGTGTCTGCTGTCACCAGATCTAGTTCCACTCTTGCTGTTCTCAGTATTAACAATGGGGCACAATATCTATTTATATGAAGAAAATATAAATATAAAGCTGTCCCTAATGAATTGGAACTGTCAGATCTTCTACTCTTTAGAAGCTTTGGAGCCAGTTTGGTGTAGTGGTTAAGTGCGCGAACTCTCATCTGGGAGAACCAGGTTTGATTCCCCACTCCTCCACTTGCAGCTGCTGGATGGCCTTGGGCAAGCCATAGTTCTGTCAGAGCTGTTACTGAAAGAGCAGCTCTCAAAAGAGCTCCCTCAGCCCCACCTACTTCACAGGGTGTCTGTTGTGGGGAGGGGAAGGGAAGGGAAAGGTAAGCTGCTCTGAGACTCCTTTGGGTAGTGAAGGGCAGGGTATAAATCCAATCTCTTCTCTTCTTCTTCTTCTTCTTTCTCTTCAATTAACTCCACATGTTTCTGGGACGCTATTCCTAGAGAAGATCATGGTCAAAGGCTGTGGTCTCGTAGTTCAAATCACAGGTTTTTGCTGCTCACTGCATCCAGCAGAACTATTTCTTGCGGTTAAGTGCCTGCTTGTGTATGATGAAGGGTCTTGCAGCACCAGGCTCTAAGATTATAAATACAATGAATGAAACATGTTAATTTCACCTACTGATTTTCATTTTCAAGAAACAGAACCCTCCTGCTGAGAGCTCTAAAAACTGTGCCAAATTAGGGGCGGAGGGGAATTTTTAAGCGTTCTTTTCTCTTTTGCTAATTTTGGGAGGCCAGGTTAATGAACAGCTCTATCAAGCTGACAAAATCATGCTCCAAGACAGGAGGAAAAATTCTCAATACCATTATTGCCAGCATGATGGCCAATCAGTGCTTGTAACCCTAATAATCAATGTCAATTCTCTCTGCTTTGCTAGGGTCAAATGATGCAGGGAATGAAATAGCTGAAGAAGAGCCAGATATTAATCAAACAGGTAAAGTGTTCCTTTAGTTAAAAATTGACTTGATTTTCATGGGGGTCTTGGCATGATGTGAACTGATTTCAATACCCATTACTCTCCTACAAATGTAGCTTGAGTTTATTTACTCACGTACAGGTGCAGTTTAAATTTTATGCATGTTTACAACACGATTTTAAGGCTGCAGACAGACAACAGAAGACAAGAGGCATAGTTGTAATATGTACAGGTTTTGCAGCACAGTCGTTCCTGATACTCTCGGGGGAATCCACTGTAACGTGCGCAGTCCTCATTATATGGAAAGGCAAAACAGGGACTTGTTTTCCTTGCATCTGACCTAAGGGCTGATTCTGATGCTGGTAAATAAACAGTGTTATTCTACAGCAAAACAAAGAAAGAAACTTAGCACATTCAGGGTAAATTTAGCAGATTCCCAAAAATCCAGTATCCTTGTTCTCCAAGCATGCATCTGGTACAGAGTCATCTGACAGAGCTTTTTTTTTTTTTTTTTTTTTTCATTAAACTTTTCTAGCCATGTGCATACATTACTTCAGGCATGCAGAGTTACGTGTGGGGTTAGGACTGTGTGTCACAACTCTTGATGTGTACATGTTCAGGTGACTCCATAGAATCTACAAGTATACAGCTGTGATCAGGAGCCCCTGGAAAAACCAGAAATCCTTTAACCTGCTGAAATTGGGGGTTGGGTAGTATTTGAATTATTGCTTACAAGGGGAAACAGAATGTGTGCTTTGATAGATAAATAAGTGAATAGACAGTAGGCACTGCTGATTGAATAAGAGCTGGCCTGGCTCTCAAAAGCCATTTTAGATGCCACGATGCAGACATTTTTGTTTGTGAAGCAGTTTGTGAATGACCAGCATTTCACGGAGAAGAGGAGGAAGCCCACACGCAAGTGGGGGTGTGACGTGTGACATCGAGCACACACACACACATATCACTGGTGGCTAGGTGCACTTGATACAGGGTGAAATGCTACCTGAGGGCATGCTGACCTATTTGCCTTGAAAAACAAAGGCTTGGTGAGCTTCCTAGAGGGTGAACAACCGGGACAAACTTGATCAGATTTCCTAAGGTGGACTAAAAGTGTAAATGTTTCTTGATGAGTGTACCTGGGGTGGACTATAGGTGCTAAAGGCTGCTTAATGGCCCTCAAGTACTGGATGGGAGAAGCTACAGGGTTTGTGAATAGTATTAAGTGTGGGTCATTAGTCAGCCAGCCACCTGACTCACCTTCCAAATTATTTTCCCAAGCTGGTCTTCTGACTGGTATCCATTTTGTGTGATTTTGGGCCAGGCAGTGTCTTATGATTTTTGAGGTGATATTGTATGAGGGGTATTCATGCCTCTTTCTCTCTAACCCCTAAACTGCCTCCTCTGCAGGAGGAGGGGTCTTACTACTAACAAACCAATGATGGTTCCATTTAAACAGAGAGGCAAATTAGGATGGGGGTCAGAGAATCATAGAATCACAGAGTTGGAAGGGGCCACACAGGCCATCTAGTCCAACCCCCTGTGCAATGCAGGATCAGCCTAGAGCATCCCTGGCAATCATCCCTGACAACATCCTTGTCCAGCTGCTGCTTAAAGACTGCCAGTGAGGCGGAGATCACCACATTTCTAGGTAGTTGATTCCGCTGTTGCAAGGAAGGAGAGTCCCAAGGAAGGAGAGGAGGGGAGAGAAGGAGGGAGGAAGAAGGGTAAGGAAAGAGGATGAGGGTCATCAACTAAAAAAAGGTGTGTTGGACAAAACTAAAATAAGCCAGATCAAAAATAAAATGTTTTTCCTTTGTCTTTGAATTCAGGCTGGTTTACCCATGAACCTGGGCAAGACGGGGTAAGGGTTCCCTATCTACAAACCAAAATTAAATGCAATGCAAAACAATCAAATAATAAAGCAATTAAATCAATGTATAAAGCAATTAAATCAATGGAACAATGAATCAACTTAACAAATTGATTCTAAATAATAACTAAATAATTAAATGATATGGAACAAATAAATCAATGATTTAAAGCAAACGAAATCAACTCCAATAATTTGACCCAATAATAAAGCAAAGGAATTAACTAAATGCTAAGGTGAGTAATTGGAACCGATAAGGCAATGATCTAAGGCAAGTGAAATTAACTTGAAAACAACGAATGTCTAAGAGAGTACACACATAAAATCATACGTGAACTTAACTATATACAGAAATAATTTATCTGAAAGGTGGTGACAATCACCACCACCCCAAGTCCAAAGTGACCAGAACAAACAATTTGTGCTGTGATACAGCATACATGTGCATTTTGAAGTCACACACACACACCCCGTGTCCAAGGCAATCTGGGATATGTGGCAAAAAAAACCCCCTTGTATTCCAAGACAGCATCTGGAGGGCTACAGAGAGGCATTTGCAGCTGGCTGCAGGTGACGGTCCTGGGCAGGCAGAGGCTCACAGAGGCAGGAGCAATGACTTTGAATGGGAAACAATCAGAGGAAGGGGCGGGTGGATATAATGGCCTGCCCAGGAGACGGCATCAGCGGATAATAGGCATGGACTGTGTCTGCAGGCTGGCGAATCCAAGCTTGGGTGCCTGCAGGTCAGGGAGGAGCTGGAAGAAGTCATCGGCAAGACCTGCACAGCTGGAGCTGTGGGGCTTGATGAGAAAGGGCTCGGAGGAATGTGGAGATGGCTGAACTGTCAGTTTCCTTTGAGGTCAAAAGGCCAGTAGCAGCTAACTTAAGCAGAAACGGCCAAAGTTTTGGAGGTGCTGCTAAATCTGGGCGCTTTGGCACTCATGCTGCTCCAAAGCCTGCTGGCTATGCATATTAGGCGACGTGCCCAAAAATGTGGATGAAAAACAGCAGAAATTGCTAAAGAAAAAAGAAAGAAAAGAAAGTGGGCTGTGTAGCCACTATGACTGTTATAGTGATTGAAAAAGTGGAGGACCCTGGAAAAAGCTGGCTTTCTTCATCTGAGGGAGGGTCAGGCCCTCAGAACCTGCCTTGGTGAGCATTCTGAATCCGTACAGGTTCTCACAAGGGAACCTGGTTTTCTTTCCCTTGTAGGCAAAGGCTCGGCCCATGGAACCTACCATTTTTCCTGGTTTTGAGGAGCCGGTCCTACCTGCATGGGGGGCTTCTCTATGGGATCCCAGGGGACTCTTCTCTCTCCCCCCTCCAAATATGGTTAAAGAATAGAAAAAGGGAAGCAAAACGAAGCTGAGAAGCAGCAAAGATGGGCAGCCTCGGCTGACCCAGGCTTGCTGTTTCTAGCCTCGTGATCTGGCATCTCACATGCTGGGTGAGAACGAGCAAAAACTAAAAGAACCTGAAATGCAATAGTTAACACACACACAAAAAAACAAACCTAACAACTTTCCAAACTGAGCAAATGCTGGAGGACAGCAGAAGACAGGAGGGCTTGGCGTGATGTGGTCCATGGGGTCTCGAACAGTTGGACTCGACTGTGCGACTGAACAACAACAAAACATCTTTACTGCATGAACTATTTCCAGAAGGGGTGCGCCTTTTCCATTCTTTTCCCTCCCTCATTTCTGAAGGCAGGAGGGATTCACAGGAGGGAATTACCTCTAGCATGGCTTAATGGGCCATGGAAGTTTCTGCTAAATCGACTGGTGGTTGGGCAGGTGTGTGGCTTAGCGAGACCTGCCGAACTGCCGTTGAAGACACATGGGATGGCTGTTGCACAAGGAAACCACGAGGCAATTGGTCTGTAGGCTCTTCCCCTTCCATTTTTTGAGTTATGAACAGTGGAAGTACTTTAGCCAAAGTCCTTCCCTTTTGGGGAGTTTGACTCGATAGACTGCTGAGCTAATTTTTCCTGGAAATGCAGACTGGACCTTGCCATTTGGCTGTAAGAGTGCGTTCTTTTCAGAAAATAAGAAGGTGAGGGCAGAGTCCCAAGGACTCAAACTCAAAAGTGGAGCTACCAATGAAGGACTGGGGGGAAGGAAAGTAGGCTCTGTAAGGGGTTCTCCCCTCCACAAACAAGTATCCAACGGGGACAGGGATTATAAAACAAAACTTAAGGTTATTGCAATAGTGGCTGTCTTTTATCTTTTCATAGAGCCTTTATACTTACTCCTCCTAATATTGCTGGAATATCTGTCCAAAATATGAGAGCATACACTTCTCTCCACCCAGGCATTTTCCTGGATGGAAAGGAGGCTCTCTCATGTAGTCTATGTGTCACGCGGCTACTTTTACATCTTCCCATGAGTCACAAAAGATTTTCAATAGACTTACTATTGTGGCTGAAAGGGGGTAAACTTTCAAATCTTTAACATTAGAATATATTTTTTTAAATTACTGTGTTCTCCCGTAGTTCCCTCTCGGGTGGGGGCTATGTCTAAAAAAAAAAAAACCCTTCCTGCTAAGTTTGAGAGGGGAGATAATTGCTAAAAGTTCTCTTTATGCTAGCCTTAGCAAACAAGGGAGGAAGAACAATAGGCATCCTTCCATGGAAGAGGGGGTGGTGAGGCATGACTCATCATGTGGTTTGCATTTCCAATCTTTTGGCCTTTTTAGGTATGGCTCAAATTGAACTGATTTTCTCTCAAAAGGAAAGAAAGAGCCTGTCTGAGATTTGCCAGGCAATATTTGTCACTGCCCTTGATGCTGGAAGCTCTACGCTTGAACTCAAGTTTAAAATTTTATATGCAAGCGAAAACCAAATGAAAGCCACGCTTCCTTTTTTTAAAAGGGGGCAAGGGGAAAAACAGGAGGCAACACATGCGCTATGGTTACTCCCCTTGGTGGTGCGTCACACATGCATTTTTTTAAAGGGGAGGGGAAAAAACAAGGGAGAGGAGCAGCAACACGCAGGGAAAGGCAGAAAAGTATAGCCTATGCAAAAATCAAGACCCAACACAGAATGACCACAAAAGGCGGGGAGTTAACTGCTGTGCAGAACTCGTGCATCACATCCGAACCTTTGGAATGCGCAGGTAAACGAAAGCAAACTGTTAATGCGGAATCGGCCCTGGTCTTTCAGGTGTTTCTGGAGCAAGTTCTTCTCTGCTGAAAGGAATATCTTGGGGGATGAATCTGAGACTTTGTATAGATGCAACGAACATGAAATTGAGCCAACTTCAGAGGACAGCGGAAGACAGGAGGGCCTGGCATGATCTGGTCCATGGGGTCGCAAAGAGTCGGACTCGACTGTGCGACTGAACGACAACAAATAGGCTCAGAAGCTAGGGTTGTTTTTCCCCCTGATTATGTGATGGGTGGACTAAGACAGTGAATATTTTCTCATTCCCATGGGAAAGAGGGGGAGTTGGGGGTTGGACAGCTAGGTCATTTGTTCTGCTGTATTGTTCTACAGTTTTTAAACTAGACTCTGCAGGCTTTCTGGAATTCTAGGACATTTTGCAACTGCATTTTAAAGCTGGTAGTTTCGACTGTGTTCTCCTCCACCTGGGTTTTTACTTTAACAAGTTCACCCTGGAGTTCCTGTTTTTTCTTATTAAGATGCTTAATTTCTAATTCTTGTTTCCTGTTAAGGCTTGTAAGTTCTTCTGTTTTCTTCTGCCACTCTACCCATTTTTTCCTAGCGGGATCTCGGGACTTTTATTGGGCTCTAAATTACTCTTTGTTCTATGTGTCTCCTCGGGGTGTGGGGTAAAGTCGTTAGTCAGCCGCCTGACTCACCTTAGAAATTATTTTCCCAGGCTGGTCTTCTGCCTGGCATCCATTTTGTGTGATTTTGGGGCAGGTTGTGTCTTATATTTATGATTTTTAAGGTGATATTGTATGAGGAGTGTTCATGCCTCTTTCTCTCTAACCGCTAAACTGCCCCTCCACGGGACGAGGGGTCTGGCTGCTAACAAAGGAAGCATCCTCCGATTGCTACCCCCACTCATTAATGCCAAACAGGTGCTCTTCTTGTACAGTGTGTGCCTGGCATGGCAGAGAAAGCAGGCTACCTAAGGCCAGGGGAGGCCTAAGGTCAGGACAGGGCTAGTGGATGTCCCACCCTACCAGGAACACCGACTCACCCTACTGAAGAATATTTTCTTTGAAAAATGGGCTTTAAAAATGCATACCACTAGTAGTTTTCTACAACAATGGCCCGTACCATTCCCAGTGTTTCATTTATGAACAGAAATTTCAGCCTGCTAGTTCAAATGGGATGGAACCTATGAAAAGATACTCAGATGTAGGAAATGACTTCAAAACCCCAGAGCCCTGCTCCATAGGTATTTTTAAGTGATGGAAGGCACTGTGTCAGGGATAAATAGGCTTTCAGTTCAGAGACCCGGTTTGGTGTAGTGGTTAAGTGCGCGGACTCTCGATCTGGGAGAACCGGGTTTGATTCCCCACTCCTCCACTTGCAGCTGCTGGATGACCTTGGGCAAGCCGTAGTTCTGTCAGAGCTGTTACTGAAAGAGCAGCTCTCAAAAGAGCTCCCTCAGCCCCACCTACCTCACAGAGTGTCTGTTGTGGGGAGGCGAAGGGAAAGGCGTTTGTAAGCCACTCTGAGTGAAGGGCAAAGTATAAATCCAATTTATTATTATTATTATTCGGCTATGTACCGAATTCCCTCCGTTGGTGCATGTAAGCATTCCGCTTCCACATGAGGCAGTAAACCCCTTCTCTCTTTGTCGCATTCATTTCGCATTAGAGGTGCTGTCCTCCCCATCACAGCGGCTGCTTTTTTGTTCCACTGCAGGGTCTACACCTGAGTACCCTGACAACGGAGAGCCCTACAATGATAACATCTCCCGAAAACCAGGAAACGTGCTGAAGACTCTCGATCCCATTTTGATCACCATCATAGCCATGAGTGCACTAGGGGTGCTTCTTGGGGCCATTTGCGGAGTCATCCTGTACTGCGCCTGTTGGCACAACGGTATGTCGGACAGGAACTTGTCTGCATTGGAGAACTACAATTTCGAACTCGTGGATGGCGTGAAATTGAAAAAAGACAAACTGAACACACAGAATACTTACTCAGAGGCGTGAAGGTGCAAGAGCAGCTAACGAAGGTTCAGAGAAATAGAGACAGAAGGACGTATCACTAGCTTAAGCTGGGGGACTGTGGATCTTCTTTTACTGTACAGGCTGAAAACTACGTTGGGGACGTTGAGCCAAGCTTTTCTCAGGAGCTTCAGTCAGTGTACCAGATGTACTAAAACATGGACAACAATCTGTGTTAAACAATCTGAATCATGTACAGGTCTACTTCTGTTTCTAATTTGAAATAATCAAATGCTGGTGTTGAGACCAAGTATGATTGGCTTAAGAGGGGGCGTTTTGTTTTGTTTCTGTCTTCCCTCCTTCCTTGGTTTCTGTTTCCTTCCCCTTCGATGAGTATGTTTTATGTTTTATTGTGCAAAAATCCAAGATGCTGTCACAGAGTGTATTTTGGGGTGTGTGTGGGGGAGGGTCCTTTGGAGGGACATGCTGTCTGTAGCTCAGTGCCCATGGAAAAAAACCCATATTGGAGTAACAGCAATTTAGTTGATTCATGAACCTATATTTGTGTATAATTGCTTGTGTTGTGCATAGGCAAGGCAAGGGTTAGCGTGTTTTTTTGAAAAGTACTGTAGCATCAGTACTGGTATAGTGTGTCAAGCTCTGTTTACCAAGCAATACAGTCAGAATTTTATTGGTGTTTCTCAGTGTTGTACTAAACTTTGTGCTTGTGACTTCCATGCAAGAAATACGTGCCATCATCCAGAAACAACCGGCAAACCAAGTGAACTGCCTACAACTGTAACGAAACAAAAGCAAGAGTCCTTAGCACTGGCTAGTGTATGTCCTCTCAAGTGCCTTTTTGTTTGTGACGCTTCTCGTTGTATTCACATTAACAACAGCTTTGTCTCCCTCCGGTTAATGACCTTGTCCTTTTTTTTTTTACTTACCCCAAGGACTCACTGACTAACAAGAAAGTATATTTTTAGTGTAAGTAAACCTTGAGAAGGCAAGGGCTAAGGAAAATTTGGTGGCTTGATTCTTCCACTTTCTGTACGTCAGTTTCGTGTCTCTGGACCATTTTTTGTACAAAGCTGCAATATTTCCCCCCTCCCTCCTCCTTTTAGAGTTCTTTCATACAGAATGTATTTTCAAATATAGGCGCTCTCTTTCTTCTTGTTCTCTTGCTCTTTGTCTCTGAGTAGACTGTTGCATAGGCATTTGCCACTGTCAAGGAAAAGACAAATGCAGCTTTAATTTGGTAGGACTGGCAAGAAGGATTTTATTAGACTTTGTGTTTGTTTGTTCGTTTAAGGGGGGGAAATTAAGGGAAGTTTTCGTCATTTACCTTCCGAAGTTGAACTTTGGGTTTCTTGTTAACAGCATAAAGTGACAGTATCTTTTTTTTTCTTTAGTAAGTCATTATATAAGTTTTTTTAAGATTCTGTACAAGGCATTCATATAATGGACAGGTATGGGGGATTTTCTGTTGCTAAGCAAAGAACGCTCTTTCTGTCTACCAACACTATCCAATATAAGGGTGATCATGTCTATTTAGAAATGTTTGTGCTAATCCGGGTTATGCTGATGCTGCTACAAACAGATGGTGCTGTGTTGGCTTGGCCAACAATGATATGCTAAATTAAAATCAATACATATTCATAGTACAGTGGCGTAAAACACCGCCAACTAAGTACCCATGAAATCCTAAATGCAAGAATGTACCTGGCCAGAGTCCACCACATGGGAGTTCTGCACCAGAGAGTTCATCTGGTGGCTCAAACAGAACAACTGTCTATTTTAATTCCCTGCACCTTCCCTTCTTCTTCTTCTTTGTTTTCCTAGAAGCAGATGACTTCATGTTTGAAAAATACGTCCGCACAAAGAAACAGATCATGGACACAATATATTTAGGAACTGCATTATTACCTGGCACGGGCGTAAATGACAATACTAGTAACTACAAGGCAATTTCGCCACCTTGGTTTTGTGTAGTGAATATTTTGTTGAAATGCTCCCTCACATGGTGAGAGTTGGTATTTACCACATCAGACTGAACTCTTGAAAACAACTAGATCGGAGCTCAGTAGCACCTTAGAGACCAACAAGATTTTCAGGGTATACGCTTTCAAGAGGCAAAGCTCTTTCATCAGATACAATTATTCTTGAGAGCATATACCCCAAAAATATTGTTGTTCTCTAAGGTGCTACTAGACTTGAATCTAGTAGTTCTGATGCAGACCAACCCAGCTACCCTCTGAAACTATCTTGAAAGCAAGTATTTGCTCCAGATGTGGTACATTCGAATGATCACCACAGGAGGTTGCGCTCAACCTAAATATTCACCATGAGAGAAATCACCCTGACAAAAAGCAGCATGAGAATCAGGCCTTACAATAATTAGGACACCCTGCTTGTTAACAATCCCAAAGAGACGATCAAGCTCAGTTTTCAACTGCACTTGTTTCCTGTAATGTTAGTTGCAATCTTCAAGTTATCTGTTCCCTCCTTGCTTGTCACATGACTAACTTAAGACATGCAAACATCACTTTAAAAGGGTAAATTTCAGCATGAAAGCATGCATTTGGCAGAGCTCCAGAAGCAATGGTCTGAATGTGTGTGTGAGCATTCATACAGGATTGTTTCACCCATACAAGTCGACCACTGTCTCCTTACTGGATGACTTAACTCTTGATGACTTTCAGATAAACAACTGAACTGTTTTTATTGGAAAATACTGTCTGAGTTGATGCCTGGTGAGGTGAAAGTTGTATCTGCTGTGGCTTGTTCACACATGAAAGTAATTGCTTGATGCGATATTCAACATGTGATTCACATATATAGATTGCCCTGAGAAATACCAGACTCAACTATTTGGCATCTATTTCATTCAAGAAAAGTGCACTAGGCATTGTCCAGAACCCAGAAGTTGCCATTTTTCAGTGCTGGAGAAGACTTAAAACCACTAAAACCTTTTAAATGATATTGCATGGATGTTAAGTTGCAAATGTGAAGAATTATATCATAAGAAGCTCTCCGCTGACATCACGGAAACATATTAGCGTGGATAGGCTTCCGCTGACATGCACGCACATAACCCCCCCGTGGGAGGGGGGGGAAATTCAAACATTTCAGTTTGTTTTAATAGATGCGGGGGCTCAGCTGTTTGTTTTGTTCTAGTTGGAACAGAAATGCGTTTGGCTGCAATCCATTTGCTACTGTGGATCCGTCATCCGTTTCAATTAGTACCAGTGAAACAAACGAAGTTGTACAAGATTGGTGCTTGGTGCCTGGCATCTCCTCCTGGCTCCCTTCTAAATCCTATTGTGCCAGCCCGTTAACATCCAGGTGAGGCACGTTTGCTTGCTGTACCATTCTTAACATCGGAATGGTGACATTTGCAGGGCAAGCAGATAGGCCAGCAGACAGCTGAAGCGGAGACAGCCAATCACACGGACAAGCTAAGGAGACCTCCTCATCCATGCAGCCATTTAATGTTAAATCAGAATTCCAGATTTTTGATTTCTTCAAAAGGGGGAATGAGTGAAAAACTGCCCTTGAACAAAAGAAAAAACGATACTGCAACTTTAAATGGGAAAAAAAGTATCTTGCACTGATAAATATATTTAAAAATTATATGTTTATAAAGTTATTAATTTGTAAAGGCAGTGTTACAAAATGTTCAGTTTATATTGTTTTAGATTGTTTCATAATTTTGAAAGTGTAAAAATAACATATTTTTTTTCTTTCTCAAAAAAAAAACCCTATAAAAATCTTCTGTAGTAAAATGATTTCATTTTACTGGTATAATATTGCTTCATGTTTTTGTACCATCATAAAATTTTGTGCAAATTTTTTTACAGAAATTTTTTATTTTCTATGACAATATGACACTTTTAAATTGTTATTTCAAAATGAACAGCGAAGCCTTAACTTTAAATGACGTTTGTATTCTTGGACACTGAGTAGCATTAAGAAGAAAAAAACACATAGGATTGAATTGTAATTTAAATTTCCAAACAATGACTACTACATTCCAAAGAAACAGTTGAATTAAACATTTTCATAAAATATCCCATACCTCCATGACTTTTATTACTCTTACAGCTGTACTGGTTTTACAACAGCTTGCCCTTTTCAAAGCATCTTTTAACAAGCACAGATGTTTAGATTTTTGTTTGTAAGAAAAGCATCTTGTCACACAGAATAAAACAAAGTAGCACTGAAACCAATTCTGCATTCAAAATCCACCCCTGAATACTGCACATTACATTATGAGGACTGGCATTAGTTATCAGATGTTCAGGTCAAATTGAAACTCAATTGTAATGCAGACCGCTAACTGTACAGATTCTCTACAAACACTTGCAGTCTTTGTGTGGAGACAGATTTCTGTGTGCAGATAAACTGTTTGCAGAAACCTACTGAATGGGAGGAAAAACAACCACTATCATAGAATCAGAGCTGGAAGGAGCCACACAGGCCATCTAGTCCAACCCCCCTGCTCAATGCAGGATCAGCCTAGAGCATCCCTGACAAGTGTTTGTCCTGCAGCTGCTTAAAGACTGCCAGTGAGGGGGAGCTCACCACCTCCCTAGGCAGCTGATTCCACTGTTGCACAACTCTTACTATAAAAAAGTTTTCCCTCATGTCCAGCTGGTACCTTCCCGCCCTTAATTTAAACCCATTATTGTGAGTCCTGTCCTCTGCTGCCAACAGGAACAGCTCCCTGCCTTCCTCTAAGTGACAGTCCTTCAAATACTTAAAGAGAGCAATCATGTCCCCCCTCAACCTCCTGTCCTCCAGACTGAACATTCCCAAGTCCCTCAGCCTTTTCTCATAGGGCTTGGTCTCCAGGCCTCCGATCATCCTCATCTCTCTTCTCAGCACCCGCTCCATTCTGTCCACATTCTTTTTAAAGTGAAACCTCCAGAACTGCACACAATACTCTAGGTGTGGCCTGACCAATGCAGTGTACAGTGGGACTATGATATCTTGCAATTTGGATGTTAGAGCCAACAAGTTGGAAGCACACAGGTACCAACCATGAATGTAGTTAAGCTGGGATGCAAGAGGTCAGTCTAGCAAACAAGTGAGAGATCAGGACCAGGCAGACAGACAGCAGCTCAGATCAAGGAGGCAAGCTGGGATCTTCTGATCATTTCTTTACAGACTTTATAGGACCAGGTGGCATATGATTGGCTCTTTGAGTCATCTGACCCCTTTTGAGTAGGTAACTGCAACACCCCACTGTGGCCACCCAGAATGTTGGTGCTGAAGAGCAGCAGAGAGTACAGAAACAGCTTCCTCCCCAAGAAGTAACTATGGTAGTGTAAAGAGTAAATCGTTTGGGTGCTCACTGCCATTTTTACACATTACATTACATTACACATTTGACTTCTATACCGCTCCTTCCCGAAGGCTCGGAGCGGTTTACATAGACATTTAAATTACCTAACTAGGGCCACAGTGCAAGGGGAGGGGTGAGTGCCTACCAGACACCTAAGCAGCCGTGATCATCATCTTACGTTGTTCTTTCCATGGCGGGTTCTTTTTGCTGTATTCAGGCGACGGTGTCTCGGCGGAGGTCTCTCTCACATCGACTCCTTCTGGCGTGGTCCTCACGGTGTGCGGCAGCGCGATGGCTGCAACCACTGGTCTCCGTCCCGCAGGCTCCGACCACGCTACATCATCACGCTGCCACGTTGCCCGGACCAATCACCATCCTGGGTCGCTCGCTGCTTACCGCCAGCCCGCCACCATGTTTCTCTGCTGGATTGCCGCTCACCGTTCACCGCCACCGCTCAGCCACCCAGCCACCACCTCTGCTGCCCTCCAATTCATTGGAGGTAGGGTGCCCCCCACTCCTAGGAGTGGGTACCCATTTATCTACTTGCCTTAAGGGCTTTCGAACCGCTTTGTTTGGTTTGATACCTGGTGCACTTTAGAGCCACCTCCAGAAATCTGTTCATCCTGCATCTCCGACAGCTCAGAAAGCAGACTAGGAACTATGTCAAAGAAGAGATTTGAGGTTGATCCTAAAAGTCCATTTGACTCTTTGAGGTGTCAAGAGTTCTTACTTTCACAAACACATTCAATGAACACAAAGACACCCAACCTGCTCCACATCTGCCAGGCGTCTATACTAGAAGCCTAACCTCTTGATTCAAAGAGATAGACCAAGATGGCAACCACACTCTGGTTGCGGTCACACACGCCAGAAATAATGGAGAAGCGAGGCTTTCTGGAGGAATTTGACCCGCAGTTGCATGATCACACCTCCCTTTGAAGCTGCAGGTGCAGACCATCAGACACAAATGCAGGTGAGTAGGGGGGGGGGTTGTGCCTTTTCCCCAAGCGCTTAACCAAGGGATCAATAAATCGCACCTCTGCACCGAGGGCTCCCTATGGAGTTTGCGATGCTGCATATACTGCGGGGGGGGGGACAACGGCACGGAGTCAGGATGGCCTGATCAGACCATCCCGATGCCATGAGAGTGCGCTGGAGCGATTAGACACGGGAAAGTCCATCCATGGCTCATCGCAAACCATTTACTACCAGATTTTCCCCTGTGTCTTTTAACTCCACTTCTGCGGCGGAGCAGAACGGGTTGCTGACGGCTGCAGGGCACTTCTCAGATGTTGTTTTCTGGTCGCATCCTTTAAATCCGCCTGGCATTCATGCCTATGTCAGGTCTAATTGTGCATATGATCGCAGCCTCCTTTTATGCTGATGGAGCTATATCTTCTACTGGAATGTACACAAGGAACTTTTGCTCAAGCATACTTCCTTCAACATTGAAGTGAATGGTAGAACTTGTTCAAGCAGGAACACTTTGCAAGACCTGCAATATCCTCAGACCTCTGGATCTGGGCATTGTGAGTTGATTGGCTGAAGCAGAATAATTAGGAGCAATCAACAATTTCTGTGATCCCCTCCAAACAGATCAGTAGGAAAGATATGTTCCATTACAATTTAGCTAATGCTTCAGATTTTTTAAAATTGTAGTTATGAGTAACTAGAAGCATCACCAAATAGGGGGGGAAAAATAAAGCTTTAACCAGTTATTACTCCATGATTTGACACATTACTAGGCTGAAAGAGCAAGACATGGTAATTACAAACTGCAATATGAATTACAGGGACCGCCAGGATTAAGTACCATTCATGTTACTAAAATTAAACATGTAGCCAAGAGTCAAAAACAAGTTTAGAAATTGTGGCTCCAAGAAAACTAAAACTGAAGAATGGATCTTTAAAATAAAAGCCCAAGTAGAGTAATTATGAATAATGAAAGGCAGACCACTATCACATTTCAAACAGCACTACCGATGACAAAAAACATAATCCCACTTTCCCAGCCATGACAACTGAGTTTACAAAACTGCTGCTATATCAAACTAGTGATGAAATGAACGTTGGGATCAGTTTTGAGGTACAAGCTGAAAACCAAAGAAGAAACACACATGACATGGGGGAAATCATAGGCTCAATAAAAACGTTGCTGGCTTTAGTTGGTGCTGTCTACTGTGAAAATGACTATG
Organism: Gekko japonicus; assembly: GCF_001447785.1. Classification (NCBI taxonomy): domain Eukaryota; kingdom Metazoa; phylum Chordata; class Lepidosauria; order Squamata; family Gekkonidae; genus Gekko; species Gekko japonicus. The sequence goes on from NW_015161437.1 coordinate 312,603, forward strand.
CTCTAGTTTCATGAACTGTTTGTCTCTTTGATGCTAAGAATTGCTCCGATGAAAACAATAGTTCTGTCCCATGTGTGTATATCCTTTGTGCAGATCCAAGCTGTATGTAAAAGTATCATTGAAAGCCAAAAGAGAAAGCATATTAACACTCAGGACACTGAACAAAATAAAAGAATGCCTATAAAATCAAGTATTACACAACCCAGTGTCATCTACTCAGCAACTGGTTTGGTCAAAAGGCACCTTGAACAGGCCAAGGCATTCATTTCCCACCCATTAGATGGCCTGCTTCCAAATCCAGTTAATTCAGCTGTTCGTCCTCTAAATCTCCTATTTGCATCTTGGTTGATAATTGGTAAACCAGATAATATGCCTCAAAGGGGAAGATTTGGTTTAAGGCCCTCCATCTGCTGATCTGGTGCATCAACAAAACATCCATCACAGTCACTACCTTGAGTAGTAATCAATTTTTAGGAGTAACAGGATCAGTAGGGCTCAGGAATTAATTAGAGCCAACAGCTCATGCTATTCAGTGACTGTGCAAAGCACATTAAAATTACTGACTCGCTGAATCTAAACAGAATACAAGGAATTTAGTTCTAGTGGGGTCAATGGAGAACAGAGTTACATAGAGCGACTCCTCAGCAAGGATGAGAATATTGACTGGCACCCCATAAGTGATTCTTGAACACAGCTTCCTTGGTTAATATTTTGTTTCTGCAGAGCCCCATTTTCAAAAGTTAATGGAATGCAGGTTGTCATGCGAAGGGCTGAATAATAATTCCTGGGGAAATATCATCCATTTTTGTAGGAGGGAGGGTTACTTCTTTAGTTAATTTTTTTCTTCTGGAAGATCAGAAATCAGGGCAACTTGTTAACATGTTTCTGGACTACTTCCAAAGGTCCTAACCAGAGAACTTCTAAATCATATGTAAGGGGAAAAAGGCAAGATTTTGAAGCGCATCTGTATCCTTGGCATGTACTCAATATGGCACAGACAACAAAATTATGCTGTGTTACACTGTACACTATGTCTGACAGGAATCGCTTTTGACAGCATGTGTCTCTTTAAATTCCCCCTTCAGTCACACACTAATTAAACTCTGTGCAGTTGCTAGAAACCCAAATTAAACTTTGCAATTCATTACTTTTGATTTGATGTCAGCGACGCATCCATTTTCTTGTTGATGTTTCTGCAGAGCTTGCTCAAGGACTGCAGTCTCTTACAATGCACTGTTGCCCACATTATCGCAAGGTGAAAGATGGTGACACTCTACAGTAATGTGAACTGAAGTGGTAACCGGTATGTTGCAATGGTGTCGCTGCACTATGGAGGGAGCCTTGTGTCCCTCCGCAAAGTCAGGGCCTGTCAGGAAGAGGGAAGGAGCCTTGGACTTGCTGTCAAGAACAGACCTTCTTCCAGACCAAGAAATATGGCTGTGGGGGCAAGCAAGGAGGGATCCTTTCTCAGAAGGCTGTCCTGGCAGATGTGAAGGGAGAAGCAAGAGGAAAAACTGATGGGATCAAGGAACGAAGGAAAGGCTGGTCCCTCTTCTGCTTTCCATGCATTCTGCACATCTCTGCATCTAGGGGCTCCACCCCATTCTGGCTCATTCCATTCCTAGCTAGGGGTTACACAGGCAAATACAGAAGGATGAGCCATGCTGCTTGGACATGGTAGGCGCTCCACTGCCTGAACAAAAGCCTGGTTTGTACAAGCAGCTGATGAGATGGCAGGCCTTTACCTAAGCTGTACCACTTCAGACTGCAGGTGGGAGCTGACATACACACTGCAAATAAATTTCCCACAAAGTGAAACTAGAAGGGAGAGAGAAAAGTTTCAGCCTAGCTTTCTCCCTAGCATGTCAGTTGTCTAGACACAGACAGTTTTCTCTTACAGAGAAGCATTTGGTCCAATAAGACTTCATCCCACAGTCTGAAATGGAGACAGGTGAGGCTCAGGTGCTGCTTGTGACAGCTAAGCTTAAGTCTGCTAACACAAAAGACAGATTTAGATGGAGACAGGAAGGCAGAGTAGAACATAGGGTTCTCATTCTTCAGGCAGGGGCAGGGGATTCCCTGCTTTTGGGGGCTTCTGCCCGCCGCCATCCAGCTGGCTGGTGAGGGGAACCCCACCCCAAACAACAATGTCATGCAGCAAAGTCCCCAACATAATGATGTCCCATGAAAGTGACATCATGTCAGGAACATAGCACAGTGATGCTCTGGTTTTTGGACAAAACTCTATGGTTTGAGGGCAATTTTACCATAGAGTTTTGCCCTCAAACCAGAGTGTTGCCACATGCTGTCCCCAATGTGATGATGTCACTTCCACGTGACGTCATCACGTCAGGGACATTGCCACACAACATTGCTGTTTGGGGCAGAGCCCTGCCCCACTCCCAGAAGGCTCCATCCCCTGCTTGTGTGTCATCAAGACCTGGCAACCCTAGTAGAACAAGTAAATATAGCTTCCTGGACCAAAGAAGGCCTATGGTTTTCCAAAAGCTGTGTAAGGAAGACCAAAGTGTATAAAGGCATGATGTGTTGAGGAAGTAGCAGGATCATGACCACTGGACTGCCCCCAACTTATGTGCTTTTATTGTATTGCCAAAGAGCATACATGTGTTAACAGTTATGCTTTGCTTCAATTTTTTTTTAGTTCTGGTTGGCTCTACAGCCCAAATCCTATTTCATTGTTTATTGAATGTCCCATTCTGTTGATTGTACTGACTCACTCTTCATAATCCACCTTCAGTCCCAGTCAGAGGTCATTTCGGGGGGGATCGCGGGGGATCGAAGTTCCCCCGGGTGAGG
>NW_015161437.1:315713-334322 GCF_001447785.1 Gekko japonicus
GGGGTGTGACATATGCTAATGAGTTATGCTAATGACTTCCCCTAGCTCTTTTTCTATGAAACAACCCCTGGTCCCAGTGAGAAAGGCAGACTAGAAATAACACAAATGAAATACAATAAATGTACAAACTGAGCCCATGTAGTCTCTCTCCAGTCAAGAACCTACAAAGATATTCCCCCTGTTTGGACACAGTATCCTTATTATTTATTTATTCATTATTTATTTATTCAGATTTTTACCCCGCCCTCCCAGCCGAAGTCAGCTCAGGGCAGTTTACATAAAAACATTAGGCTGGATTTCATGTCATTAGGTGGGCCAGCTCCAGAGGGCAGCATTCCCATCTCCCTCTATCCACACTTTGCCTCATGTCATGTGCACAGGGCTAAACAGGGGCAGGAGCTCAAGGAAAAGGGCTCCAACCCCAGTTTCTGGGACATCTCCAATCTTAGTCCACATTCCTGACTAATAACCCTGAAAGAAACGAGGATTTCGAAGTATTTCATCAGCTTTATCAGCACTGATCTGTGCAATCATATTGGGGCTCTAGAATGAGCGGCCATTTTTTAATCCATAATGATAAAATGTGTGTGAATTGGCCGCCATAAGCACTAATCACCAGTCTGCATGCCAAGAGTTTATGTGAATATCCATGGAGCATATTATGCACACATTCATCTCTTAAATAAAGATTCCCACAACTGATTTAGCATGCACATATCCACTGTATACAGCAAAAAGAAATATGGAGCTTTGTTTTATTAGGGGAATCAGTCCTGAGTCTTATTAATTCTCCTCTTCCTTCCAAATAATGTCTGCATCTTTTGGCATTTTGCTCATCATCTGTTTTCTCTTTTTATCCTCCAGACTCTTAAAACCAACCAATTAATAATAGCTATTTGGGAACTACTAGAAATCTTGACTAGTAGGGTACAGCAAGCATCCCTGCCTCCCAATGGCTTGACCACAAAAAATCCAAAGGATTTATTACCCTCTGAGGCTAAGAACAATGGTGTGACTCTGGCAGCAATACAGGTGTGACAGGCTCTGCCGAAAAAACAAAGGAATGATTGGCTGGTCTCCTCAATGGAGAAGATAACAAAATATCCAGACTAGATCCACAGCCAAAATATGGTACAGTTACATGCCTAGAATTTGAGAAAGTATTTACTCCGGATGGTAGTAATGCCTTTAAAAAATAGCTAGAGGCTGCAGGAAATTCCTGGCAATATCTGGATTGTAGAGCATGGAAGACTCTAGGAAAAGAAAGAGATATGTAGAGCAGATGTGTCTGAGAGTCATGAAACCATATATTTAGGGGGAAATAAAAGACTATATAGTCCAGTTCCGCGTAATAGGAAGGAATGTTCCATCTAACACCAGATCACCATTAAACCAATACACTCGATCCAGTCCAGCAAAAAACAAAATATATTGTAGAAAGTACCTACATAGAAAATTGGCCCAGGTGACTCAAGAAAATTAGTCACACGCTACAGGGAAAGGCTAATAATCAACTAATCATCTGAGCAAAGGTGTAATTTCTTCATGATCCTAGCATCTGTGGTCAATTATGTTGTTGTTGTTCAGTCGCACAGTCGAGTCCGGCTCTTTGCGGCCCCATGGACCACATCATGCCAGGCCTTCCTGTCTTCCTTGTCTATCTTGAGCATAATCAAAACTTGTCCACTGAACCTCTCCAAGAGGAATTTAATGTGATGCATCACTGCCTCAGCAGCTTGAATAGCCCTGACTAGTCCCATCTCATCACAGCTTAAAAGCTAAGCAGGGTCAGCCACAAGTTAGTACGTGGATGGAGACCACCAAGGAAGATCTGTGCTGCTATGCAGAGGAAGGCAATGGCAAACCTCCTCTGCTCATTTCTTGCCTTGAAACCCACACAGTCCTGGGGATCACTATGAGTCCATTGTGACTTGACGGCAGTCAGTTGTTATTATTATTATTATTGCTACCTGGCTTCTCTGATCAGCGCAGTTTCGGATATATAAGAAGAAACGTTGGGAAGGGGAAAACCCCAGTATCATTTGGAGAGTTTAAAAGACCTTCCTACCAAAAACAGGCTACCACTAATCACTCCCATGGAATTTTGGTGCTCCTACTGGTTGGGCAAGAGGGAACTGTGTCATTTGCCATTGCCTATGGTTTCTTCACAGATGTTTCCAGAGCAGCATTGGAAGAAAGTACAAGCAAGTGGCTTCTACTCCACTATCTTACATATGAATCAGTTCTGCAAACAGAAATCACAAGAAACCTTAAATTAATTTAGCCAATCGCTCTGTACTTGGTGATGTCTCATTTTGTTATTGGCATCTAGTTCTGCACTTACTACACAGATTGCCTGATGACTGAAATACAAGATTCTAACACTATGGTCCTAGATCCAGAGGAGTTAGCTGTGTTAACAGTATGATGTGATTCAGAATGATAACCTCAGGGCTGATCCATGGGAGTACAAGAGACAACTGAGAGATATCACTAGGTGTATGAACATTATTGGTGTTCATATGGAGGATGCTTCCTTTAATATCTGTGTCAGCTTTGTAATAATTTTAAAGCACAGTCCAACAGCAACTCCATAGTTCTCAGATATATTTTTCTGGCATGTTTTCAGCTGCTCACAGGCAACAAAATCTAATAACAGTGACAGCTGATGTTCAACACAAAATGTTCCTTGAACAGGCAATTATCAGCTGAGTTGGATTAAGGCACAGTGGAAAGGCACTTGTCTGCTGTGGCCCTTCTCTGATGGCCTCATTAAAAGGAACCAGAGAGAGAAGGACTCTCAGCTGGATTTGGTCCAGGCATAATGGAAAGGTGCCTGACTGTTGCCTCCATCCTCCCTTTGGTAGTCTGATGGTTTTCAATACAGTTCTGGTCACAATCTGCGGCACTGGTTACCCTGCACGAACCTATCACATATACTAATTGCCCATGTGAGGCTAGGCATAGTGCAGACAGAAGAAGACCAGTCAAAACAGACAGAACAAAGATTGGCAATGGAAAAGCAAGGAAATAGCAGCCTATAACTCAGTTCTCCTTTTCTACTCCGTCAAAGTCCAAGCAACATAAGAGGAAGCAGCAGGCCCATGTTATTGTTGCCAGTCCAAAGAAGGCCCAGTGGAGGGGCTGTGGCTCAGTGGTAGAGCATCTGCTTGGCATGCAGAAGGCCCCAAGTTCAGTCTCTGGCATCTCCAGTCAAAAAGGACCACAAAATAGGTCATGTGAAAGACCTCTGCCTGAAACCCTGGAGAGCTTCTGCCAGTCTGAGTAGACAATATGGACCTTGATGGATCAAGGGTCTGATTCGGTATAAGGCAGCTTCATGTGTTCATGTGAGGCTGCGGAGGTGCTGCCTCGGAAGCCTGTCCTGCGCCCTGCTACCTGGGACCTCGCTAGACTGACTCAGGCTCCTGAGGCAGCAGAAAAGCTTGAGCCAGCCTTGCCCTCCATGATCTTCTTGGTGGATTTAAACACACCTGTCAAACAAGAGGAACCACAAGTGGTAGATGCCCATGTGGGGGTTTGCATCCAAACATGCAGGACAGCAGTAGAAAGGCACAGATCGAGCTTGTTGGTTGCTCCAGGGACACTGAACTTAGCAGAACTCATTACTAAGTAAAGGTATTTAGGATCCCACTACCTTTCATCCCAGTATCCAGCATCTTCTACATCTCAGCGGTACCAAAACAAATAATGCTTGCATAGCTAACCAGGCTAACATGCCAGGAATTTATGTTTGGAACATTACTTACCTTAGCCAGAGATGTTCCAGTCCTCAGGGTCTGCTACTGTACTTTAAGGCTAGCAACATTACCTGTCAATCATTTGCGTTAGTATCATAAGACACTGATCCCTTAGGACCTGCTTGTGTTCTAAGCAGGAACTAGTAGTACACCTAAAGCAAATAGGAACTGTCTGTACACAGCCACAGTGTAACAGCTGGAATTCCTTTGAGTGGACATGGTCTCAGAAGCAGAGATCAAATAAAGACACATGAAAAATAACTAAACAAAATGGGGGGATCTGTTCACTTGACCTATCTGAGGAAATCATGGGCAGTTAACAGGTAGAAGAACTCCTACTGAAAACTTCTCAGGGGGTGCTTTGCTGTAGAAAAACATTATTTGAACATGAACTAGCATGGTGCATTGCTCAAATGTAGAAATACCAAGCAAACATCAATTAAGGGTCATATGCAGAGGCAGTCACAGACCTAACTGGACAGTCCAGCAGTCTTGCCGACACAAGTAAAGTCCTAGAGAGACAGCTGTGTGAATCCACTGCAGCAAAATTAACAGTCTTGTGATACAGTCTTAAGACTTGTGCAGTTATCGTGGCATAAGCTTTTATGAGCCAGTTTCCATTTCAGATGCAGGAAATGCTACACTCAGTGCACAGAATATAAAGACACACATCTACTAAGGATATGCAAAAAAAAATCCAGTATTTTTTGGGTTTGGGTATATTGAACCCAAAAAATATTGGTATTTCCCAATATTCCCAAATCCCAATACTGGTGTGGTATTCAGATTTGGGGAATATTCGGATCTGCCGAATTTTTTCGGCCCCAGAGGCTATAATGGAGAATTGATCCAAGGGTATCTGGGGCTCTGGGGGGCTGTTTTTTGAGGTAGAGTCACAAAATTTTCAGCATAGCTGCTGGTGCTTCTTCTCCAAAAAACCCCCAAGTTTCAAAAAGTTTTGGACCAGGGGGTTCAATTTTATGGGCCCCAGAAGAAGGTGCCCCCATCCTCGCAGTCCCTTTACATGCCTTCTCCAAGCTGAGAGCCCTTTAAATGCCTTTTAACTGCAGCTATCCAGTGGTCCCAAAAAATCCCAAATATTTTCAAGATTTTTCGAGGCAGCCATTTTCAGATAGCCAAATCAGTAGCCCACTTGGTAACCGGCTGAATTTATACCAGGCACATACCCCTATAAGCTACAAACAGAAGGAGACTGACAGGTTGGGAGAGGGAGTGATGACAAAAGGAGTCCAGAAGGGATAGAATTCCATGACATAGGTGTGACACATTAGATTGCAGAGCATGGCTGGAAAAAAAGATTCAGTCAAAACAGCAAATGATTCCATCAGACTGGGTGTGGATCCACTCCCCCAAATCTGTCTCAGAGTGTCTCTGCCCAGCACTTTCCCTCACACTCTAGAGAGCAGTGTGTACTCTCTGATAGAATTTGCAGCATACATGTGGCATGGCAGAATTGCATTAGATTTCTGCTTGAGGAAATAAAGTTCACACACAGAATTTTTTTCTTAGATTAGTTTATTCCCCTCACTAAACCATGCCCTCCCCAGACTCCGCCCCACAAATCTCCAGGAATTTCCCAACCCAGAGCTGGCAACCCTACCCATATCTCATCCGCTGGGATGGAAAGGAATTACAGCTGTTACCCTGTGGCTGTATACAGATTGTTCCCATTTGTTTCAGGTGTGCTGTTAGTTTCTCCTTGGAACTAGCTAGTTTAGAATGTCCAGTCCTTTATTATAAGGAACTCCATTCTCGGCAAAATAGAGTAGAGATAGCATTCTAAACAAGCTAGCTAAACGAGGATGGATGAAGATGCAGGACAGCATGGATGGAGAGAGAAACAGAACGTGTTAGCTGGAAGGTAGAAAGGAAGGGATACACAAGTCCTGAACTATCTACCACTCTGACTCTCTATAGCCCCCCTCTGAAGTCTGAGGCGAAGAGACAATGCAAAGTCCTTTACTTACAACATTTTCCACTCCCAGAGAACATCAAGCTGTCTGCCCTGCTTGCTGCAGATGGTTCAGAGACACATGAACACACACGAAGCACACACATGAAGCTGCCTTATACCGAATCAGACCCTTGGTCCATCAAAGTCAGTTATCATCTTCTCAGACTGGCAGCTGCTGAAGTCTTTCACATCACCTACTGATCTTCTAACTGGTAATGCCTGGGACTGAACCTGGGACCTTCTGCATGCCAAGCAGATGCTCTGCCTCTGAGCCACAGAGTCCCTACTCAGTTCTAAGTCAACATGCAAGGTGCCATCCAGCCTTACTGGACCTCCACTATGCCACATGAAAGGAGAATTCATTTCAGTAGAACACACACCCATTGCTCCCCTGCGGCTGCCCACTGCAGGGGGAAGTCTTATGGCGGATGACATTTGGGGGATGTCGGCCCTCTCTTGCTGATCTTCTCGGGTCCCTCAAAGGACAGTTGGAAAGCCACTGTCCTAAAGCACTCCGGGTGCCTCTCCCACTTTAGGCTCTGTGTTAATAGCAGCTCCCCTTTGATGTTAATGAGAGAAACACTCATGCGCTTAATGGGAGAACAGACCCTTTACAAAGAGCGTGTGACAGCTAAAGTGGCTCAGTCAGCGGGGAAACAAAAGAGGTCATAATTTCTGTGAAAGGTTGATTAGGAAATGCCCCCCAAATGCTGCACTAACAGGTCTGACCCTCGTGACATTTGGCAGCTCGAAATAAAAAAGGGGTGAGCCGCTCACTGCTGGCAGGTGAGTGCATAATAGGCGAGATTGATTTGAAATCCTTGTCATTGTCATTTGGCACCTGCATACATAATGATCTTCAGTTCCTCATTAAGGGCTCCTTGTACTTACAGGGCTTTGGGGAAATGGGGGGGGGAAGAGCCCAACATCTTTGAAATGATATTTCATTGTTATGGGATTTTTGGCAGCTAACTCGACTTATAAGGTATCAAAGCCATTTCTACAACAGATAGTCTCCACTTTGGCACGGGCACCGCATACATTACCACCCTGCTTTTGTGAGGGCTCAAATCTCATTCTGCTATCTGGCAGAAGTGCCAACTGCCAATGCATTCCATAATGAAACATGTCACCAGGCATTAGAGGGAACAGCGCAATGCTAAATGGATCCAAATGAAGGCCAGTGTACTAGGGGGAAAAGCTGGCAACAAACCTCTGCTAATGAGGCTACGGCTGGGCTCCTCTGCCTCTTAACAGCTATAGCAGGAGGCAAAAAATTCAACAGGCGCAGCTTCCCCTATATGTCAGGGAAAGCAGTACGCACTGAAGTTGGCCATCATGCAGTGACAACACACTAAATCCTGCTCTCATATGGTCACATCTCTGTCTAAGCATGCCCACACTGGAAAAGGTAGGTATGTATATGTGTCTCCATGATAGCACTCTTACTGTGTTTCTCATAGGATCATACAGTTATTTATAACTGTGTAACCTCTATCTTGCCTGACCTGGATAGCCCAGGCTAGCTAGATATTGTCAAATCTCAGAAGCTAAGCAGGGTTGGCCCTGGTTAGTATTTGGATGGGAGACCACCAAGGAATCCCAGGGTCAGACATGGAGGCAGGCAATGGCAAACCACCTCTGAATGTCTCTTGCCTTTAAAATCCCACAGGGTCACCATAAATCAGTTGTGACTTGATGGCAGCAACAACAACAACAAACGCTGGCTTGGTGGATTATTGCAAAGAGCTTTGCTAGAACCCTCCAATGAAGGAGTCTGGAAACAATAAGTGTCAAAGTATGCAGTTATTTGGTTTGGGGCGGGCTGGACAGCAGAACTCATTATGGTTTGCATTTGCTTCGAGATTGCTTTCAGGTGTTATTTACCAGGTTGAGATTAAGGTACAAAGCATTCTGTAGAGGGAGAGTGGGCTAATTTAGGACATTCACAGGTGATGCTAAGAATGCCTTGTAGTTCAGGGTGCATCAGGTGTGAATTCTGTTAAAGCAAGCTAGAAAGCAGAGAATCATTTTCAGACCGAAAATATAGACAATATAGAATATTTCCTTGAAAACTGCTGCCATGGAAAATGTAAAAGCTGGCTTGACTGAGATTGCCTCTCACTTCTGTCATCATTCGAGAGAGTTAAGATCTACTGTAAATTCTCCTATTAAAGATCCTAAGTCTGCTTGATAAATGTGAGGGAAGGTGCTCTACACTAGACGAAGGGCCTTTTGACTCTGCAATTTCTCACTGCCATTCATCATGAGAATTAGCAATTTCATCCATGCATTCATTATGTGTTACTGCTAATACACATCAAGGAAGGCACTGCATGGTTATGACCGCATTGTAGTTGTCCCGACAGGCATCAACAGCAGGTCAAAACTGTAAAATGGTTTACATTGATAACAATCATTAAGAAAATCCTGTATAAAGTACTCAGCATCATTCACCATCGCCTGAAACAATCTGCTTAGCAGGATTTTTGGTTTGAAATACACATGGAGATATGAACTACTATGTAAGGATGGGAAAAACTAGACTGAACTTCTGTAAATTCTCCTATTAAAGATCCTAAGTCTGCTTGATAAATGTGAGGGAAGGTGCTCTACACTAGACGAAGGGCCTTTTGACTCTGCAATTTCTCACTGCCATTCATCATGAGAATATAGCAATTTCATCCATGCATTCATTATGCGTTACTGCTAATACACATCAAGGAAGGCATTGCATGGTGGTTATGACCGCATTGTAGTTGTCTCGACAGGCATCAACAGCAGGTCAAAACTGGCCCATAGCTTTAAGAACAGACATCAATGGGCACTCTTGACCTCTGCATGAATGTTCCATTCAGCCACATTTTTCTTTTGGTTGTAGCAGCAGGCAGGATTCTAGATGGATACAACAGCAGTGAGAGGAATGACTGAACTACATATGACACTAGAGCTCTAGGACTGAAACTTCACATTTATTATTTGTCCCTTAAAAACAGACATGGGAGGGGCTGATATGAGGGGCTGGAGAAGGGAGGGTCAGCGCCACGGCGCTGCGGGTGATTTTTGGGACACTCCCAATCATCTCCAGCCTTCCTTGCCCCCTTTGGGGCCTCACAGGTCAATGCGACCTCGCTGGGTTCCACCGGACCTCTTGACGGGAGGTCAGGCAGCAGGAGACTTGTCTGGTCACCCCGCGAGCAGAAGCAAGCGGGGGGAGACCGTGAGCGTCTCAAAGCAGGAGCAAGGAACAGAGCAAATATGGCCACCATGTTTTGCTGAAGGTGCGAAGACCCGTTTTAGAGACTACTGAAATTTTTAACATAACAAAATATACAGCAAAACAGATAAGGATTACAATGTGAGTACGCGTATTTTCAATTATTAAAACCTGGTGACCTTAGTTAAAATACCCCCTTTGAATGTCTCCTAATATACGAAAAGTGGCTGGAAAGAGAAACGGGAGTAAAGATTGCTTGAATGTTTCTTGGGGGCAAGGAAATAAGTTTATTTGTAGGAAGTTACAACCAAGAGAAGTAATGTTTGTAGGATATTTGTATGATGCTAAGGTTCTACCTTATATAGACATTTGAATTAACGTGACGGAACTGGTATGCACAGTTGAGTAAGAAAAATGGCCATAGAAAAGGATATAGAGGAGACAGAGGAATTGCAGAACTCAGAGATTGGGCAACTCACCTGGGAACAATTTAAAAAGTTGATGTTGGATGAAATCCAACAAGCAGTTGAAGTGGCATGTAAGAACCTCTTGGAGAAAACTCAGAGCTTATGCTTGGACTTGGATTTGGAAGATGAGAGGGAGCTCCTGCAGCCTCAACAGAGCTTTGATGAAGAACGGGGTTGCCACCAAGGGAACACGTTATCCACGAAAGGACTTGGAAGCAATATTATTCAAATGCCTAGTTTAAAGGAACCAACAAAGCACCTTATAGTGTTGGAAATGGTGAAAGGAGACTGTCAAGAACTTTCATTCAATGAGCCGATCAAACTCGTTAAAGAAGGAGCAAGGCACCACACAAGAAAACTTAGTAGACGTAGTAGAAGCAGTAAAAGCTTGAAAACCACTGGACAGACACACCTCTAATGTATTTTGAAATTCAGATGAGAAGAATTGGAAGTGAAACTTTACATCTACAAAGAGATAAGACATTTAAATATGATTGTGAAAAAAAGATGCTACAGAAAATTAAGAAAAGAACCATGCAATATGACTTGTGGCTTAGAACAGTTGTCCTCTAGGTGTAATGGAGAAAATAAGGTTTAGTGTAAAGTACTTTACAATAGGATGAAGGGAAGATGAATGATAACTTTAATCTGGAAATTCTCTGCCTTCCCCTTCTTCTTGTGTTTAAGTTTATTACCATGTTTCTTTTTTGGTTGGCTTTCCCCCCCTCTTTCTTTTTGGATATTCTGAAACATGAATACAACTTGTTTTTAGTTAGATAGCAATAATAATATTAGTATAAATAATTTGTAAGACTGCAAAGTAAGACATAAGGAAGCCGGAAATATGAGGCTATTAGTATAAAATGTTATAGTTATATGCCAAGTAATGATCAAAAGAGAGTAAGTAAGAAAGTAACCATTGTGTTAATGAAGTAACAAATATGATTTCCAGTGAAGGTAAATATGAACTAAACCGTCAAGTAGGTGGAATGGTGTTGGTTTTCCTTGATTGGTGACTAGCTAAAAACTAGAAATTAGTAATACAAACAATTGATAAATTAGTAAAGTAAGAAGGATGGAAGTAGAAAAATGAGGTTATTTGAATAAAAAGCTACAGATACTTGATAAATGAGATTAGGTAAGAAAATAAGGATTGTTTTCATCACCTGAAACAATCTGCTTAGCAGGATTTTTGGTTTGAAATACACATGGAGATATGAACTACTATGTAAGGATGGGAAAAACTAGACTGAACTTATTAAGTTAGAACACTTTGATGAAGATAAGATTAATTTGTATCCTTTTATTTGTTTTTAATGTTTAAAAATCAATAAATATATTACAAAAAGAGATAGAGAGAAGGGAGGGTCTAGCTCTTCTCACTGTGCCTTATCCCCAATTAAAAATGGCTCTTCAGGGCAGCTTTAAACCCATTCACAACAAAAGATAAGTGGCTGTACTGTGCTCATCTCTTCTCCCCACTAGTATTTACAGCAGTAAATGGGGCCATTAGGCAAATGTTAAACAGTAAACATATAACGAATGAAATACAATTAAACTTACAAATACAAAACTAACATTAAACTTGCTGGACTTACGTGACGGAACTGGTATGCACAGTTGAGTAAGAAAAATGGCCATAGAAAAGGATATAGAGGAGACAGAGGAATTGCAGAACTCAGAGATTGGGCAACTCACCTGGGAACAATTTAAAAAGTTGATGTTGGATGAAATCCAACAAGCAGTTGAAGTGGCATGTAAGAACCTCTTGGAGAAAACTCAGAGCTTATGCTTGGACTTGGATTTGGAAGATGAGAGGGAGCTCCTGCAGCCTCAACAGAGCTTTGATGAAGAACGGGGTTGCCACCAAGGGAACACGTTATCCACGAAAGGACTTGGAAGCAATATTATTCAAATGCCTAGTTTAAAGGAACCAACAAAGCACCTTATAGTGTTGGAAATGGTGAAAGGAGACTGTCAAGAACTTTCATTCAATGAGCCGATCAAACTCGTTAAAGAAGGAGCAAGGCACCACACAAGAAAACTTAGTAGACGTAGTAGAAGCAGTAAAAGCTTGAAAACCACTGGACAGACACACCTCTAATGTATTTTGAAATTCAGATGAGAAGAATTGGAAGTGAAACTTTACATCTACAAAGAGATAAGACATTTAAATATGATTGTGAAAAAAAGATGCTACAGAAAATTAAGAAAAGAACCATGCAATATGACTTGTGGCTTAGAACAGTTGTCCTCTAGGTGTAATGGAGAAAATAAGGTTTAGTGTAAAGTACTTTACAATAGGATGAAGGGAAGATGAATGATAACTTTAATCTGGAAATTCTCTGCCTTCCCCTTCTTCTTGTGTTTAAGTTTATTACCATGTTTCTTTTTTGGTTGGCTTTTCTTTTTCTCTCTTTCTTTTTGGATGATCTGAAACATGACTACAACTAGTTTTTAGTTGGATAGCAATAATAATATTAGTATAAATAACTTGAAAGACTGCAAAGTAAAACATAAGGAAGTAGGAAATATGAGGCTATTTGTATAAAATGTTATAGTTATATGCAGGGGACATTTCGTAGAAAAAGAGGTGCACGAGCTCATCAGCATATATCATTAGCATAACTTATTTGCATATGCCACACCCTCTGACATCACCGGAAATGTGTCAGAAGGCAACACCCACTGCTCAGGCTCCTCCCCAAAAATCTCCAGGTATTTCCCAACTCAGAGCTGGCAAGCCTACCTGGAGGAACAATTTGGGAAGCAGGCTTTTCTCATACACTTTTTGCATGCCAGTGAAACTACAGCTGCAACCTTCCTCCTGCTTAAAGGTGTTTAGTGATTTAGGCAATATAATGATTAACTGAAGAGAACAAGGGGGTAAAATGGACCGCAGCCCTGCAGACTGATTTTTTGAACAGCTCTCCTTGGCCAAAACCTCTTTGCAGATGGATAACTGGCATAGCATGATCAGGGCCGGCCTGAGGTTGTCCTGTGCTCTAGGCGAGTGCAGATGCCAACCTACCGGCGGGACCTGGAGACCATCCCAGCACGCCCGCAGAACCGCAGGCGGGGGCGCCGCGATACACATCAAGGAAGGCACTGCATGGTTATGACCGCATTGTAGTTGTCTCGACAGGCATCAACAGCAGGTCAAAACTGTAAAATGGTTTACATTGATAACAATCATTAAGAAAATCCTGTATAAAGTACTCAGCATCATTCACCATCACCTGAAACAATCTGCTTAGCAGGATTTTTGGTTTGAAATACACATGGAGATATGAACTACTATGTAAGGATGGGAAAAACTAGACTGAACTTATTAAGTTAGAACACTTTGATGAAGATAAGATTAATTTGTATCCTTTTATTTGTTTTTATTTGTTTTTTATGTTTGAAATCAATAAATATATTACAAAAAGAGATAGAGAGAAGGGAGGGTCTAGCTCTTCTCACTGTGCCTTATCCCCAATTAAAAATGGCTCTTCAGGGCAGCTTTAAATCCATTCACAACAAAAGATAAGTGGCTGTACTGTGCTCATCTCTTCTCCCCACTAGTATTTACAGCAGTAAATGGGGCCATTGTTGTTGTTTAATATTTTATTTTATTATTAACCAGTACAAACGATTAGGCAAATGTTAAACAGTAAACATATAACGAATGAAATACAATTAAACTTACAAATACAAAACTAACGTTAAACTTGCTGGACTTGTGTATCAAAAAAAACATGTTCTTAGAAATAATTAATAATCTCATGGAACTTCCAAGGTACAGAATGCCACACAAAAATTAGACAATGGTTTTTTTAAAAAAAAATAGTAACACCCTTTTCCCAGCACCACAGTCCCACTCCATACTGGGATGCTCTGTGGCTGCTTTATGGAGCCAAGAAATCCAGATTCCAGTAATGGAATTCAGGAGTCCTATGTAGTTTGGCTCAAACGTTTTCAAGCATCAAAAGAGGAAATGATGCATCTGCATATATAGTTTGTACTCAGATTACACAATCACATGCAGAGCAGGATGACAGTGAAGTCTCCAATTCAAATCTTCCCTCAGCCATGAACTCAAAGGGTGGCTTCAGGCAAATCTTTCTCTCTCAGTCTCAGTCCCACATCTGCAGTACTGAAATTACTATTTTATTTCTCAAACTCAAAAGCTTCCTCTCAGCCAAGGATCCTGAAGCAGCTAACAATAAAAATGTTTCATAGAAAATATAACAATAAAATGGTAATGGCCACCTCATAAAATGACAATCCATAAAACAGGCAAAAAATGTCCCTGCCAAAAAAAAAAAACCCCAGACCCCAAGGTTATAGATGTTATAGAATTGTATAACTCTGGCAAGGTTTGAAAGGTCAAGTTTCTTTTATGGCTTTTCCACACTTGAGATGGATCTGGGGTGGTGCTTTTCCCCCATCCATATTAACTACAACGTTTTATATATTTCTATTAAAACCAACACCAGCTTTTTCATCAGTTGTGTAAAACAGGCATACAAATGGCATAAAAGAAACAAAAAAAATGAAAATTTGCCAAAGAACACAGGTGAAACAAAAATAGCCTCCCCGAATATGCATGAACATTAACATTATTTGTATACCCCTATTAATAGCATCTCAGTAAAACTCAAACATAGTTTAGATTACTTAATATTGTAATTAAGTAAACCTAGTTTAGATTACTTAATATTGTACAATTTGGAGTTGTTGTAAGGATTACTGAGATGATAGGCACTCTACAGCAGTATATAGATGCTATTATTTATTTATTCGTTCTGCCTAAAGGTAAAGGTTTCCCTTGCTTGAAAGCCAGTTAAATCTGACTCTAGGAGGCAGTGCTCATCTCCGTTTCCAAGCCAAAGAGCAAGTGCTGTCCGAAGACGTTTCCGTGGATTTATCTACTGGCAATTTCTTGCTTTTGAACTTCTAGGTTGGCAGGAGCTGGGGCCAGAGACGGGAGCGCACTCCGTCACACGGCACTAGGGTCTCGAACTGCCGAGCTGTCAACCTTCCGGACTACAACTCAGCGTCTTAACCTCTGACAGAAATGCATTATGGTGGTGGGAAACCCTGTCTCCAATGTGTCCGAAGCAGCAAGTGGAGCAGGCATGGGCAGGAATGGCAGCCACATACCCCCATTCTCACACTGCTCAGTGATGTCACCATCGTTGCTCCTCCCCTTTTCCTCACTGTTCCTGCACAAAAGTGTAAATGCAACAGTGATTACGCTTATACTCCCTTGAAGCCCTTTCCTCTCATTTTTCCTTTCCTTTTCCTTTCCTTAGCAAGCCACTTAGTAATGCTGAGCACAGCTCAGCAGGGAAAAGGGGGAAATGGGAGAAGATGGAATGCAGCCACCAAGCTGCTTCACACTATTCTGACAGCCAGGCTCAGTTTCATTGCCTCCCTGCTGCTGCGATGGAGGAAGTGTCCATATGGATCCGATGGGTTCTCTTTTGAGACAAACAGGTCTATTTTTAATCCAGTTCAAAGGGGAAAGCCCCTTTTATGGCATATGTGGAGTCTCTTGCTGAGGTTCCACTTGGATGATCTGGTTATTCTTATTTCTCATTGCTTTTTTATGCTATTGTTTTTACTTTATTTTAGAAAGACCTGTGAACAATCATTACCCTGCAGTATGACTGCAATGTATTTTCTAATCTGAGGAAGATAGGTGGGCCTGGCACAACTGAGGCACTACTCAGATGTAGGAGGAGGAGCTGTGGCTCAGTGGTATAGCATCTGCTTGGCATGCAGAAGGTCCCAGGTTCAATCCCCGGCATCTCCAGTTAAAAAGGACTGGGTACTATGTGATGTGAAAGACCTCTGTCAGAGACCCTAGAGAGCTGCTGCCAGTCCGAGTAGACAATATTGACCTTGATGGACCATTGGTCTGATTCAGTATAAGGCATATTCATGTGTGTTCATGTGTCATGATATGTTGGGCAAGCCTGGGACCACTGCCTGGTTAGACTGCATACAACCCAAGAATAAATTTTAAAAATACCCAGCCTATATCTGGGAGCTAATACATGTAACTAAACAGGCCACTCCAAATGAACAGACTTGAATTTCAATTGACTGACTTGAAATCAGAGGGGACTGTTGTTCAACACTGACACCATCTGATACAGATACTGATTAACCGAGCATCCTTATTTCCAGCAACAGAAATAGAATTACCTGCAAGTGGCAGTCTACTGCATCTCACAAGGAAAACATAGAGCAGATGGCTTTATTTTTAAGCTCTTGGGAAAACTGGTTTGGGTACATATGTTCTTTTGTCAAATCTTGTGACTTCCACACCTATTATACTTTGGTGTGATGAGATGCATTCATACTTGGACAAACATCTTCGAGGAGTCCATCGGCCTTCTTTACAAAATTTTGGTTTCGTTAAAAAAAGTACAACATTAATGCACCTTCCCTTGTTTGCATTGCTATTGAGCCATGAAACCGCAGTACTGTTATGACAGTAAAGTACAGCTCAGTGAGACTTACAATGAAGCTGGGGAAGCAAAACATAAAGTACATACATACTGAATACACATAAAACTGTCTTATACTGAATCAGACCCTAAGTCCATCCAGGTCAGTATTGTCTACTCAGACTTGGCAGTGATTCTCCAGAGTCTCAGAGGTCTTTCACATCACTTACTGCCTGATCCTTTTAACTGGAGATGCCTGGGATTGAACCTGGGACCTTCTGCATGCCAAGCAGATACTCTTCCACTGAGCCACATAAAGGCAACCATAGCCATCCTTGATCATGATGCAATCATTTGCCCAGCAAATGCCAGTCTCCTTAAAGGTAGAGATTACACCAGAGAACTTATCCCTGACCATTGTCATTTGGGTGCATTTATGGTTTACATGTCTGCATTTTTTGCACACACAAGGCATTTAGTATTTTTACAGTGAACACTTTTTTAACGGTTCCAGGGGGAGCAGGGGAGATGAAGACCCCCAGGAGGCTGTGCTGTGCTACAGATAGTCACTCATTAACGTTGCTAATTCAAACATCAAATGGACACACCCTTCAGAATTATTACTTCAGTTTTATTAGATCAACTGCATGCCTCCTATAAACAACTGGTAGGGGCACAAGCCACGGTGGGGGAGATTCACTTTACAGATGGATGAATGTGTGCACATAGACATGACACAGAAAACTTGAGGTGTTCGCAAGTGACCCATGCTGCCCAGGACATTAGGAGTTCCATGAGCTCCACATGCAATCAGGATGTGAACCAAACTGGCAGTTGCGCAAGCACATCTAGTATCAGGTGCAGACTGTGTGATGGATCTATAGTAAATATTTGCCCATTTCAGCTCAGAGATAACTGGCTTACCAAGTAGTTAGTCTCAGGTCAGAAAGCCACCTGGGGTTAATTATCTGTTACATTCTTGCAAGGTTGACAGGAGAATCCATTGGGGAGAGCTCGTGTGGGGTAGTGGTTGAGTGTGTTGGCCTCGAAACTGGGGGACTTGGGTTCAACCCCTCCCCGTACCATGAAGCTTGAGCCAGCCTAACCTACCACACAGGGTTGTTTTGAGGACAAAATTGGTTGGGAGGGAGAACCGTATGCTACCTTGAGGTCCGCGGGGAAAGGGTGAGACAAATATGTGACGAAAAGGGTATTGCTGAAAACCGCTTTGAGCTGTTTGTATCGGGAAAAACAGTACAGAAACATTCCAGAAACAGAGACTAAAGTGTGTGATAAAATGATGGTAAATGACCCAACGGAACCAGCAGGGGGGGTGTGCAAAACAACTCCGCATGCCTTCCCCCTGTGGCTGCGAGTTATCTCTGGATGAGAACCCCGGGATAACAACTGTGAAACAGCCGGGAATCATGGCCGTACAAGTGAAGCCTCGGCCTACTGCCTTGTCAATTTCTTTTCTTTTCAAGCCATCAGACAGCTGTCAGGAGTCCGAACTCCTAGGAGCAAGAGACCTTATGGCGTCTTCCGAGATAAAAGCTGCTGCTGAGCTGAGTACCCAAAGCAAGATGTTGCCTCTGCCTTTCAACAGCGGATCAATAATAGTAATGCACAGTCACCTGCACTGGCTTTATCCATTGTCAAACTTCCATCATGATTATCAGGCTGTTTCCATGTAGTACTTATGGAGGAGACCCGAGGAGCTTGTGAAGATTTATTGGAACGAGGCTGGGAGGACTGTTTGCTCCCCTTTTTGCATTTGTACCCATGGCTGCGCTGGCATATGTGTGTGTGCTGCATCCATGCTTAGAGCATCTCTCTTGTTAAATCTGATTAGTGCAGAACAATCCAAGTGTGCATGTGTGCGTGAGAAAGAAAGCAGATGCACCCTCCGCCTAGGTTCACATGATGCCTCTTGCTCACAAAGGTTCATGCCAGAATTTTTTTAAAAAAATGTCTCTGAGGCCAATGCCTGCAGGTGATATTAATGTTCAGTCTATTATGATTAATCTGTAATGGTCAATTCACACATGAAAGTCATCACTGGATGTACAGTCAATGAGCAATGGGCATGCATGTGGGAGCCAGCTGCAAGGCACTAAGGTGCCATAATTTTATTTTTGTTATTGCAAATCCACATGACCACTTGTCTGTAATTTTCTGACATTATAGCATTGCCTCATCCTCCACACCTCTTTTTTTTAAATCTCCAATTTAAGCACTACTGATTTAATTGGTTGACCCCTTTCCTCTTATTTAACAGCAGAAGATCATTAATCAGGGCAGAAATATCTCTCTCTCTCTCTCAGGGCTGAAAGTAAGCCATTAGCAATTTGGTTAACAAGAAGAACACAAAAGTCCTATATCTTTTGTCCCAGGAAAAAAAGTAAGAGAAACATAAGAGAAGCCATGTTCAATCAGGCCAGTGGCCCATCCAGTCCAATACTCTGTGTCACACGGTGGCCAAAACCCAGGTGCCATCAGGAGGTCCACCAGCAGGGTCAGAACTCCAGAAGACCTTCCACTGTTGCCCCACAAACACCAAGTAATCAAATGTAGTCATCATTTGAAAGAATTCAACCCAATCTGCTGTTATAGTATGGACAAAAGAACATAAGAACATAAGAGAAGCCAGTGTTGGATCAGGCCAATGGCCCATCCAGTCCAACACTCTGTCACACAGTGGCCAAAAATACCAGGTGCCATCAGGAGGTCCAGCAGTGGGGCCAGG
>NW_015161437.1:334514-350825 GCF_001447785.1 Gekko japonicus
GCTCTTAGGGAGATTATCAACAAGTCCCTAGCTGAGAGATGGTTCCCAGGAGTTCTCAAGGAGGCGATGGTCCGTCCTTTCCTGAAAAAACCATCTTTGGACCCGTCCGAATTGGCCAACTATCAGCCGGTCTCCAATTTGCCCTATTTGGTCAAATTGATTGAGAGGGCAGTGGCAGTACAGCTTCAGGGTTTTCTGGATGATGCTTCCATTTTAGATCCCTTCCAGTCCAGTTTTCGCCCAGGTCACGGAACGGAGACGGCGCTGGTCACTCTTACTGATGACCTCCATAGGCACCTGGATTCTAGGAACTAGGCTCTCTGACTCTCACAAACTTTATCAAAAGTTCTGTGGGGTTCTTTTCAAGCAGCTCAGGGAATCTAACACTTGACCTGTTTTTTAAGCTGGTAGCATTTGCACGGTTTCAACATCATCGATTCAGCAGCCAACAGTTGTAAGCCACAGCAAAATTGTGGCAAAACCTTGCACATCACTTGACTAGCTTACCTGGATAACTGAGGGATCATTTCTGTACATTATGAAGTCCTCATGTTTGTAAGGGAACAACATGAGGACTTTGTATCACACATGGGATGGGAGCTTTCTGCCTGCCTCTCTCTCTCTCTCTCTCTCTCACACACACACACACACACACACATACACACTCAAATGGATTCTTTCCTACTTGCAACTCAAGCAGTCAGGTCAAAGCTACTTCAGTTTCTCATCCCCACCCCATGCTGTTTTTGCATTTACAAACCACCTGGTGGAACTGCTCTTGAATCCACTGTGAAACTTAAGTGCAGCCACGTAAGTAACATGACTTCAACAAGGAAGACAAAAATGTTCCTGGAAAAAACATTCAACAGATCAAGCAAAATTGGACAGGAAACAGAAGACCAAAGTCCATATGATGCAAGGGATCTGTGTTAGAGACCTCCTGTCTTGTTTGTTTTTAAAGTTCAGTTATTGTGGGCGAATAGATGAAGCTGTACTTTGGTATGGTATGTCTAACCCTCCATCTCTCATTTTTTCCTTTCTCCCAGAACAAAGTTGTCTGTTGAGAGAAAATATTCAGGTACCATTACACTTGTATGTTACACACTCCTCCACCCACCATAGGACAAGTAGCATCTTTGGGGAAAGATTTACCTCTGGTCACAAATTTCCAGCATCTCATCTAGTTGGGTTCTAGAATTTTGTATTGTATTGTTAGATTTAAAGTTGCAGGCTCATATTTTTGAACATTCACTATCTTTTTTAAAAAAAATCCCTATCTGTAATAAACTAGTTCATCAAGGAAAGAACCATACTAAACCTTTCTTCCATTTATTGTATGCAGGGACTTTCTTTTCATGAGCAGAGGGAGCATTCAATAGTATGACATACAAATACACCTGCAGTCTCTAAATAGATTTTAAATTAAAGGGCATACCTAATATATGTTTACTAGTAATTTGTTCTGTTCATATGAAATTCTTTACCTGATTAAATCCTTACATTGCAATTTCTTTGCTGCAATAATTATGTTTTCCAAGAGCGTTCCACTGTGAGACTGAAGACCCAGTATTTGGCCCACCAAAACCCAGCTCAGTCAAGGTTGTCCTTGGATAATTCAGTCTTTCATTCTCAGTTCTCTGTCTATACAATGTGGAATTATGGTGGCCCAGCCTCCCCATTCACAAGGTTGTGAGCAAAGATGTCATTAAAAATGCTGTACCCAGTTTTCAAATACCATTTCCCATTTATCCTGTACGATCTTAATTTAAACAGCACAGTACCATCTTTATTGTACTCATCCTCACAATGACTCTGCAGGCTACTGTTTGTCTGGTTTCACCAGTGGAAAATAAGGGGAAAGGATGACTTGCCCAAGAACAGCCAAATAATTGATGGTGGAGGCAAGGAATTAGCCCACATCTCTCAGCTCCAAGTCCAGCTCTCCAGTCACTTGACTGCACTGATTGTCATCAGTAACAATCAGGGCGCTTTTGGTAGAAAAAGCCCAACAGGAACTCATTAGCATAACAGGCCACACCCAACAGCAGAAACGTATTAGCATGTTAGGCCACACCCCTGACAGCACAGCTCATTAGCCTATTAGGCCACACCCCCATGTTACCAGAAGTGTGGTCATCCAGCCACACCCACCTTTTGCTTCTTATTCTGTTTACCTTGTTTGTTGTCAAAACCCAGGGCTGGCTTTGTAGAAGGAACTCTTTTGCATGTTAGGCCACACACCCCTTATGTAGCTGTTGGGTGTGGCTTATTATGCTAATGAGTTCCTGCTGGGCTTGGCCAATTCGGGAGCCAGCCGGAACTCCGTTCCTGTGAGTTCCTGCCCAAAAATAGCCCTGGTAACAATGGTGATGGCTGCCAAGCTGGAAGGCTTTAAAAGAGGAGTGGACAAATTAATGGAGGATGGGGCTATCAGTGGCTGCTAGTCATAATGGGTATCTACTCCCTCCAGTACCACGGGCAACATTCCTCTTTATATGATGCTGGGGAGCACAAGCAGGGGGATGCTGTTGCAGTCATCCATCTTGTGGGCTTCCTAGAGGCAGCTGGTTGACCACCGTGTGAACAGAATGCTGGACTTGATGAGCCCTTGGTCTGATCCAGCAAGGCTCTCCTTATGCTCTTAACAGTGTTCCACATCTTTGCATGCCTGTCCATTGATTAACTTTTTTCTCCTAAACTACTGAAATGGGTGAAGAATCATAGAATCATAGAATGTTAGAGTGGGAAGGGACCTTCCAGGTCATCTAGTCCAACCCCCTGCACTCTTAAGGAGTATACTGAAAGATAGCCCTACATCCCTACAACATACCCGAAAGATGGTCGTCCAGCCTCCGCTTGAAAACGTCCAGCAAAGGAGCATCCACCACCGCCCGAGGCAGACTGTTCCACTGATCAACCACTCTTACAGTTAGGAAGTTTCTCCTGATATTTAGCCAGTAACGACTCCCTTGGAATTTCCACCCATTAGATCTAGTCTTGCAATACGGAGCAAGAGAGAATAGATCTGCTCCATCTTCTACATGACAGCCCTTCAAATACTTGAAGACTGCAATCATGTCCCCTCTAAGCCTTCTCTTTCCCAGACTAAACATACCCAACTCTTTCAGCCTTTCCTCATAAGACTTGGATTCCAACCCTCTCACCATCCTAGTTGCCCTCTTCTGGACACGCTCGAGCTTGTCAACATTAGGCTTGCCAAGTCCCCCCGGGGGGCAGGGAAAACCCCGCCCGAGAGGCCCGTTACCCGCTGCCGGCGGATCGGGCCCTTGGAGGAACCCCACCCCCAAAGCAGGCAACGTACACGTCGCCTGGAAATGACGCAATCACGTCAGGTGCGTTGGGGTCGGGGCCACAGTCATACAAGGGAAAACTCTATGTTTTTCCCTCGGATGGTCGTGGCCCCACCCCCAGCGTGCCCGGCGTGGTTGCGTCACTTCCAGACGACGGGGTTGCAGTGCGTGTGTGCTTCTCGCGTGCGTGCACACTCCCAGCACAACACTGGAGTCCCCTGCTCCAGCGCCGATCCGACTTGGCAACCCTAGTCAACATCCTTCCTAAAATGTGGTGTCCAAAACTGGACACAGTACTCCAGGTGAGGCCTGACCATAGCAGAATCATAGAAGAGATCAATCCAAGGATGAGTCAATAGGTTTGGGGAATCCCGTTATCCTAAATTATGTACCTCTCTGAGGCATGGAGGGGGCAGTAGATGGTCAGCCGCTCTAACTCTTCTAAACTGCATGTGTAGGCTTGTTTCTGACTGGCATCCACTTTGTTTTATTTTGAGCCAGGCGGTGTCCTGCACTTATGATTTGGGGGGGGGATATTTTAAGAAGGGTGTTTATGGTTATTCTAGCTATAAACTGCCCCTCTGCAAGAGGAGGGAGACTGCTAACAACACAAAGATGATCAACGACTGGTGCGGCCTCTCCCATTTGGGAATTATTTCATAGGTCACACATTTAAGGAAATTTATTTGAAGGACACTTTTCTGAAAGGAAGCATTCTTGAATTGTAATGTGATAAAGAAAACCTCTACTTATCAGATATATAATTTCTTCTTTTGAAAATATGATATGAGGACAGAACTAAAGTTCAGTATAAAGCAAACACTTTGTGCAAATTCCCTAGACTGCACAAGAACTAAACCTCTATTTAAAGAAGTTAATATATTTGCCATAACCAATCATTAAAAAATATGCGATGCAATGACATTTTAGCTTGCCCCATTGAAGATGAAGGTTCAAGTTTCTTTTGTATTTTATTTATGAGTTCAGACACCGCTGTGGTGTTTGGAGCTGCTTTATGAGGGCAAAGGAAAAGAACAGACCTACTTCTTTATCTTCATTCTCTTTGGGTGCATTCAGTAACCAGATGCAGCCATTATTTCTTTGGGTCTTCAATAGCAACCTTTCTTTTGATCTAAGCAGTTGGATACAAAAACTGATTTTCAAGAATAAGATTAATTTCTTTTGTTCAGGAAAGGTCTTTTATTTATTTTTAATGGCACTCTTAACATACCCTATTCAACACCTCTAAACAGAACCAGGTTGTATTGCTGTGAAAATGTGATCTCCACTCAGTTTCAGCTGAGAAATCCTACCTCAACAACTTTTTGGAATTCTCTGGCAACAAGCCTGTGGATAAGGATGAACTAGTAGACATTACATACCTGAACCTCTAAAAAAGAGACAAAGTCCTTCAACTAAGGCTCCAGAGTTATTGTGATGGATGGAGGAAAGAGCTGCTACCTTGCCCACCACCGACTCACCAAGGCTCCAGTGGGAGTATTTACCTATCCCAGATAGCTTCAGCCCACTTATAACTTTATTTATACTTTAGAAAGTTTTCTCCTACTTTTTAAAATTGCAAAGTCTTTGATCAAGTCCTCAAAACTAATCTGGCACAACAAACCTGCTTCTATACTTAGCAGAGACAAGGCACCCAGCCTGTTTTATTGCATAGTTGCCCTTGCTGCCCTTCCCCCTTCTTGATGCTAGTGGTTCCACTGCCTATAATTTAGGGTTGCCAATCACCAACTGAAAGTGGGGGATCCCGCGGTTTGGAACCTCTCTCCCCATTTCAGGGCCATCAGAAAGCTGGGGGTGGCAGCGGCTGCTGGGTGTCCATTATACCCATGGGGACTGGTACCCATAGGGTATAATGGAGAATTGATCCGTAGGTATCTGGGGCTCGGGGGGGTGCTGTTGTTTGAGGTAGAGGCAACAAATTTTCAGCATACCTGCTGGTGCCTCTCCTCACACACACATGCACACCAATCTTCAAAAATATTGGACCAGGGGTCGAATTCTATGAGCCCCCCAAACAGTGCCCCCATCCTTCTTTATTTCCAATTAAGGGAAGGCATTTAAAAGAAACATGGTCCCTTTAAACGTGATGGCCAACTCACCCAGAACTTACTTGGGAGCAATGCTCCCTCTAAGCTGTGGGGTCTTGTAAGCAGAAATTCTACTTTGTGAGCTACAGGCATTAAAGTTGTGAGCAAGAGATTTGGCTGCTGGATAAACCAGTTTGCTCTGCAGCCATCCTTCCTGAGCCAAGACAAAAATGTGTGAGCCAGAGGCTCAAAAATTGTGAGCTAGCTCACACTAACTCAGCTTAGAGGGAACACTGCTTGGGAGTTCAATCATGCTTCTTTCCTCTCCCACAGCCTCCTGGTAAGTCCCCGGCCGGCTTGTCAGGCCTCACCTAGCAACCCTACTATTATGTTATGAACAGCCATAACAGAAGGAATGACAGAGAAAAATAATTCATTTTCAAGGCACCCCCTTCCCTTGGTGCACTAAACAGGTGCTTATTTTGCTTAATGGTTAATCCAGAGCTGTGGCCAGCCAAAAAGGTCAGGAGACTGCTAGTTCCAGGCATGCTGGAAAAGCAAAAAGTGCTGGTGAACTGAACCAGGCCTTAGGAAGTTGATCTAGGTTGGGAAAAGCAGCTGACAAGGAGCAAAGGGGAAGACCGTCACTCAAAGAAGGGCCCTGGCTGGGCAAGAATAAAAGGAGGGGGCTGATACTTGGGTGGGGAAGGAGAAAGGCAGGAGGAGACACAGTGTGGGATTGGGTGGGTGGGGGAACTCAGCAGGATTTGATGCCATACAGTCCACCCTCCAAAGCAGCCATTTTCTTCAGAGGAACTGACTGCATCCTCTCCAACAACTTTTCCCCACCCTTTCTGCAGCCCTTGCATTCTTATCCTAGGACAGCTATAAGGAGGAGAGCAAGCAGGACGCAGGGAAGAACCTTAAAACCACCACTGTGGCAGCCACTCAGGAAAAGAGCAAGCTGGCCGGGGAAGGGGGGGGCTTGACTCTTTTTCCACGGCCAGTTTGCTCTCCTTCAAGTGCCTTGGTGATTTCACTCTCCCCTGAGCTAAGTGACATACTGAGGAGAGAAAAGCACTTCCATTCTCTCCAGATATATAAACGCTGACTAAGTTTCAACAATGGTAGTGAGAAGGAGAAAGAGAAGAAGAGTTGGTTTTATACCCCACCCTTCATTACCTGAGGGGGTTTGGGAGCGGCTTACAATCACCTTCCCTTCCTCTCCCCACAACAGACACCCTGTGAGGTAGGTGGAGCTGAGAGAACTCTGAGAGAGCTGTGACTGACCCAGGGTCACCCAGCTGGCTTCATGTGGGGAATCAAACCCGGTTCTCCAGATTAGAGTTTGCTGCTCTTAACCACTACACTGGTTCCTGACAGACAACCCTATGTGCTCAGAACTACTCTGGTGATTTAAAATATATATGTGCCTTTGGTAGGGTGGTGCAAATCGAGGTAGTAGTCAAGCAGCTCTTCCGGTTGATGGTAAATATAAATGTGGCTCTCTGCAAGTTGTGGAGTGAGTACCACTAGATTAAAGGAGTCAGGCTACAACTAAGGGGGAAATATGATAAAGGTTTATAAAACTTATAATTTTTTCTCCCTCTCCAAAAATATCAGAACTCATGGATG
Source organism: Gekko japonicus (assembly GCF_001447785.1). Taxonomy (NCBI): domain Eukaryota; kingdom Metazoa; phylum Chordata; class Lepidosauria; order Squamata; family Gekkonidae; genus Gekko; species Gekko japonicus. The sequence goes on from NW_015161437.1 coordinate 341,509, forward strand.
ATGACTGGCAGTTGATCCAGAAGAGAAAAAAGAAGGTACGTCTTAACCACAATGCATAGGTAAATTCTGGGATTCACTGTCACAGCAAGTCATCGCCAGGGCTATTTTTGGGCAGGAACGCACAGGAACGGAGTTCCGGCTGGCTCCCAAGTTGGCCACGCCCAGCAGGAACTCATTAGCATAATAGGCCACACCCAACAACAGAAACTTATTAGGATTGGCTACATTAGGGGTGTGTGGCCTAACATGCAAAGGGGTTCTTGCTACAAAAAAAAGCCCTGGGTTTTGATGACAAAAAAAGGTGAACAGAATAAGAGGCAAAAGGTGGGTGTGGCAGGATGACCTAACTTCTGGTAACATGGGGGTCTGGCCTAATATGTTCATGAGCTGTGTTGTCGGGGTGTGGCCTGATATGCTAATCAGTTTCTGCTGTTGGGTGTGGCCTATTATACTAATGAGTTCCTGCTGGGCTTTTTCTACCAAAAAAGCCCTGGTAAACACGAATTTAAGTGCCCTCTGTCCTCCATGAACAAATCCATCAATGGCAATTAGTCATGATGGCTCATTGGAATCTCCATGTTCAGGGGCAGTACATCTCCGGACCAACTGGTGGAGGGGAACAACTGGTAGAAACCTGCCTTCTTTGTCCCAGTTTGTGGGCTTTCTGAAACATCTGGCTAGCTATTGTGGGAAAGAAGACATTGGACTAGCTGGACTGTTCCACTGGCATTCTTCTTTTGTACCCCCTCTGTAAACCAGCTTTATACATCAAAAGCCAGATTTTAAAGTGCTGGTACTTTTTAAACATTTTGACTGCTGGTGCGGCACATCTTTTTACTAGCAGATTTACTTTAATACTTTACAGATTTAGTACTTCTACTACCAGTTTTACAGCCCACTGAGCCCACAACTGCCCAGTCTTTTCTCATAGCTGGTCTCAGTATTTTTCAGTGCAGCAAGATAAACCAAAATCACACATGCACTGTAAAAAGCAAGAAGAAGACTGAGTTGCAATTGTAAATCAGCCTTTCAGCAGAGGGCTTCTGCCAGTCAGGAACCTGGATCGAACACGGTTAGAACTGCCTTTCTGATTTTCACCTTTGCACACATCAGCAGTGGGAGAAAGGCTGAAAATCTCATTTAGTGGCCAGAGTGGATCTGGCTGGGCAATGATGCAGCTGTGGCTCTCCATTTCCCCCTCTCTCCCCCCCCTCCCTGCCTCATTCTCTCTAGCTACATCATGGATATCAAGACCTCCATCACCACCAACCCAGGAGGCCTCAGGGTAGATCGAGCAGCTCAGCATGACACAGCTCTTGTTTCTTCTGCTTGCCTCTCTAGCTTAATCTTTTTATAGTTGCTCGAAGATCAACAGGGATGATGGCAACATTGCCTATTCATAGCCGTTTTAACCGTGTTTTCCAAGGCCCTGCCTCTCTGGTTGTCCTACAACCATCCAACTAAGGGTAAGGCCAGCTGTTCTTGTCAGAAAACATTCAGATCATCTCTAAACTTGCCAGTGTCACATAAAGGATGAATAGTCCCCAGGTTCCAGAAAACAACACTTGGAAGTAGATCAGGCTGTGCTACCCAAGCTTTTTTAAAAAAGTAGCTGACATCTGGGTAAACTGCTGTCACCCTATTTTATTTTTTAGCCTAAAATGTGCTCCTTTGATAACTGGTAATTAATTTCATACCCTGCCAGCATATTTGAATTAAGATTCAATGATATGTTTCCACTGCTGTTTGAGTAACATTTCAGTGCTTTCCCAAGCTTAAATTTCCAGAAAATCCTGATCTAGCCTATAAATCTGGACTTTTCATTTCAACGTAAATATGGGAAGTTGCAGAAACATCCTATCTTTGCTACTAATTTTAGTCTGGTTTAGTTTGCCTTCCTTCCTGATTCTCCTCCCTCCTGTCTCATCCTGCTCCATCAGTTGTATTTTGACTACTACTTCCACTATCTCCTTTTTGTGTTTTTCCAGAAGGGAATAAACAGCTGGAAAACCCAGGTAAGGTGATCAAAGCTATTTTCTTCAGGAAGGCCTAACTCATACAGTGACCTGCTTCCTGCTTCTACCATTTGGCTGGACAAACAAACAAACAAATTAAGCAGAGAACTAGTGGCCAGGTCAAGCAAAGGGCACTATAAGGACAATGACTTAAATAATTAGGTAACTTTTATATTTGTTTTCCCAACCTATAAGCTGTAGAGCCAGCAAGAGCATTTGGCATCCTATGGCATTGCAATGGCATAGTTTCAGCTTCATAAAATGACTCCAGATGTTGCATTGCACTGTTGCAGATGTGTGGATAAATGCTGGCGAAAGCTGCTATTATCAGATGAAGTTACATAGCATCACATGGAACAAGTCAGGAGAGGGGAAGAACTTCCATCCAACCCCAACACAACCCCACACATTTGATATATTGCAGTAAACAGTTAAAACCAAATTGCAGTTAAAAAGCAAAATGACACTTGCCATCCATATGAAGGCACATCAATTCCAAGCCGAGTTCTGCTGTTATAGCTATGACTATCTAAAGATCTGTTTTGTAGCCAAATTAGTAGTTTTCATCCTATCTGTAATAATTGTTTATCTACATTCAGTAACTTTTATTGCTATGTTTTCCTAATAAATGTTGATTACAAGATCTTTAAATATCTTATCTTACAACTGCAGAACATACATAATCTCATAGTCCAAGTTCCAAAATGTGATTATTTTTGCCCAATGGTTGCTGAAGGTTTCTGGGTCCACTATCCTGTGTCTCCTGAGTCAAACATTTTCTGTCCTTTTAGAAACGTATTTGATTTCCAGTAATTTCCCACTTGTCTTCTCTGACTTTAACTGATTCATGATAAAGGATCTATCTTCCTTTTGGACAACATTGTGCAAGTGATCTAATCATAAAACTGTTGGTTCGTCCACACACCAAATAATATTTTGATTAGGTTTTTTGCTCAGTCCACACCAAATAATATTTTGATTAGGTTTTTTTAAATACATCTTCTCAAGTTATTTTTTAATTCTGTCATAAATATTAGGCAAGCATAGCAAAGATCCTTTTTTCCTCCACTGCTGAGGGGAATATATATATATTCAGCATGGTTTGTGGCTACAGTCAGCACAGAAGTAGCTAAATACACCGAAGCACAGGCTCGGAAAACAGAAACCGAGCCTTTTCCCATGTATTGCACATATATATATACAGTGCTGTGGCTGGCCTTCCTCACTGGCTGGGCTCCCATTCTCACCAAGAACTCAGTGATTTCCTCTATGTCACCAGGCCCTTTTAGTGTGTATTAGCAGCTAGCACCACATGTGTGAAAACTGGATTAAAAGTTATTTTTTAAGTTCAGAAGCTTTTGCTTACTTTTGTCAAACACCTTTCTTAAATAAACATGAGGTTGTCTTTGACACCCCCCTAAAACCCCTGCCACTAAACTGAGAGGAATCTTGAAAACTCCACTGTAAAACTTGGGTGACAGAACTAGAAATGTCAGGTAGAGAGAGCCTAAAGCATTCTGGCTGCGGTCACACACACTAAATAAACCACTTTCAATCCACTTTCAACCTGGATTTTTACTGTGTGAACTGGCAAAATCCAGTTGGAAAGTGCATTAAAAGTGGATTGAAAGTGGATTATTTAGCGTGTGTGACCGCAGCCTATAACTTGTGGGGGGGGGGCAGCCACCACTGATTTTATTTTAATCAGAAATGTTTCTATTCCAGAAACAAGCTCTAGTTCTAGAAAAGTGGGTGGATATGAAGAAGATGCAATTTAACAAAGATAAGTGCAGAGTTCTACATCTGATCGGGGGCCTGGAGACCAAGCCCTATGAGGAAAGGCTGAGGGACTTCGGAATGTTCAGTCTGGAGGAGGTTGAGGTGGGACATGATTGCTCTCTTTAAGTATCTGAAGGGCTGTCACTTAGAGGAGGGCAGGGAGCTGTTCCTGTTGGCAGCAGAGGATAGGACTCGCAATAATAGGTTTAAATTAAGGGCGGGAAGGTTCCGGCAGGATCTTAGGAAAAACTTTTTAACAGTAAGAGTTGTGCAACAGTGAAATCAGCTGCACAGAGGCTGGCAGCGGGAATACGCGCTGACGTGCACTTGGCCCAGGCCTGGGAGGAGCCGTGGCGACTGAAGGAAGACCTGCTCCAGGAAGACGTCGCCGAACTGGGAAAAAAGACCTCCCGCAGAAAGTCTATAACAACAAAGACTCCACTATAGGATGCCTGTTAGGTTAGTCACTTCCCTGCATTGTATGTGTGTGTGGCCTTAGGTAGGAGTTGTATAAAACTGTATAATGTAAACCGCTCAGAGTCCTTAGGGGGTGAGCGGTCTATAAATCGAAGGAATAAATAAATAAATAAATAAAAATAGTTCTAGAAAACTGGGTGGATGTGAACAAGATGCAATTTAACAAGGATAAGTGCCTAGTTCTACATCTGATCGGGGGCCTGGAGACCAAGCCCTATGAGGAAAGGCTGAGGGACTTTGGAATGTTCAGTCTGGAGGAGGTTGAGGGGGGACATGATTGCTCTCTTTAAGTATCTGAAGGGCTGTCACTTAGAGGAGGACAGGGAGCTGTTCCTGTTGGCAGAAGAGGATAGGACTCGCAATAATGGGTTTAAATTAAGGGTGGGAAGGTTTTGGAAGGATTTTAGGAAAAACGTTTTGACAGGAAGAGTTGTGCAACAGTGGAATCAGCTGCCGGGGGGGGGGGGGGGCGTCCCCTTAATGGTGCAAAACCCCTTCCTCTTCTGCTTCAGGCTGCTGGGTGCCAGAGGAAGGTGCGGGCAACAGCCAACAGTGGGGTGGCCTCACTAGCCCCTAACACAGTCACAGATGAGACACGATCAGAATAGACAGTATGTACACAAACCCAACCCTGAAACTGACTTTAGAAGTGAAAGGACTCTCTGCAAAATACATAGTGCATTTTTATCCCTCTGTTCTTCCAAGGAGTTCAGAGTGGTCTAGATAGTTCTTATCTCCCCTCCTTTGTGATACCCTTACAACATCCCTGTAAGGTAACTTAGCCTGGATGTGACTGGCCCAAGGACACCTAGTGAACATTATGGGCTTCCCCTGCCAGGGAAGCAAGAGATGTGGTACAAGACACTCCCAAGGGAGGGGTCCAAGAAAGGTGATGGGCCCAGTGACAGTATGAAATTTAAATTGTTTAATTACTTTCACCCAGGGCCTTGTATACAGAAATGCATGTAATGCCTGCCATTTCTTGAAGGCCTGGGTGGGTAATAATAAAATGAAAACATGCAAGCTAATTCAAACCAGATGTAAAAGTGTCAACCTCTTTCTTATTCAAAAATTTGCCAGATATTCCAAATAAATAGTACTGGCATCTTAAATAACTGAAAATGCTCCATTAAAGTCTTGTTCTTAACCAAAGACAATTTAATTGCTCAATAAAATGTGCTATGAATAAACATTGATCCGGCAATGCCCTTCAGTTTCACAACCAAGCAAGCCACTTTCAATTTCATCCCGCTTACTTGACTTACTGTTTTCATCTGCATCTAACTACTTATTTTATAATATTTCTTAGTCAATGACTTTATGGGACACCACTGTTTATAGCACATTCTTCAACTTATTGAGATGGTACAAAAGAAGTCGATGATGTTGACTTTCAGAAAGGAAAAAAAACTGCACAAAGCTTTTAATCTGCTTTACTGTATTTCAGAAGTAGTTATAATTAATTTCTCTAATTTGAATTACTAATCTCATAATATTATGTCTACAACCAATTAGGGTGTTTGGTATTTAAAAAATAAACACAGTAGTTCAGTTTCCAGCCAGATATTCAGAGTTTTACTCCTTTGGAAACAATTCTGTATGAGAGAAACATATGACCTTTTCCCATAACTGCTCGTTGCAGCTAGATATCATACAGTTTCATTAGAGTTGATGTATTTTAACATTTCACTGTGCAATGCTGAGTAGAAGGAATATTAAATTTATTTATTTAGATAATGTTTAATCTGGCTTCCTCCTGTCGCAAGACGCAAGGCAAGTTGCAATGAAAGATTAAAATGCATCAAATGTAAAATCAATAATTTAAACAACCTCCATCACAAAAGAGACAGCTGGCCAAACCAACGACTATATTTGTTATATGTTATAATCAGGGGTCTTGTTGTAGAAAAAGAGCTGCCGGAGCTCATTAGCATAACTCATTAGCATAACTTATTTGCATATGCCACGCCCCCTGACATCACCGGAAGTGACAGAAGGCCACACCCCCTGACATCACCGGAAGTGTGTCAGAAGGCCCGGCTACTTACCCTCCTGCTTCATCCTCATTCCCAAACGGAATGAGGATCGAAGCAGAGGGCGGGGTAAAGAAGGGGGCGGGGCTTCACCACGTGACCGCCCCGCCCCCTAGAGGTTCTCTTCCGGAGCTCCGTACCTGAGAGCTCCCCCCCGACTAGAGCCCTGGTTATAATAAATTATAAAAATCTTGTTAATATATCCTAGCAGCATATTCAGTTGCTGTCTGCTTGCATCAGAGAAACGACGTGTTTTACTTAGATATTTACACCCCTCTTCTCCCCAGTGGAGACTCAAAGTCGCTTGCTACTCTCTTTTCCCCTCCTCCATTTTATCCTCACAAAACAATCCTGTAAAACAGGTTAGGATAAGGTCACCTGGTGAGCTTCCATGTTAAGGTGAGGATTCAAACCCGGGTCTCCCACAACTCTAACCACTACCCCGTGCTATCTGTCAGTATAAGTGTCTCTGAAAATAATGTCGATACTACATCCAAAGCAATGTCACAACCGCAGCACACAACACACTTGCCAGGTAGCAATTTCCATCAGACATCTTTAGAATCCTATTACGGGTCTCATTTTAATGAAGCTTCACTTGCTGGTACTAAAATCAATGGAACATATAGGTATTGAATTGTGGCTGATTTGGGCCAAGCAATTACCCCTTGTGAGCTGAATCCTGTTTGTGTTTACTCAGAAATGAGTCCACTCAGTTCAGGCTGATTAGGATCAAAGTGTGGATAACATTTAGCACAGAGGCTCAGATCAATTTGTTCTTCTGACAAGAAAGGCCAGGGTACCTGTTTTGGCAGGCAACCCCCAGGGCCTCGGCCTCAGTCCCCTGCTGCCACTCAGTAGGTCAGTGGAGGCGATGGGTTGGGCTAAAAGGGCATCCTGCAACACCAAGACACCGTTCCCAGCCTCCTAACGGGAAGGGATGTCACCACGTTGCAGAATGCTCTCTGGGATTCCCCTGAAACGCTGTATAATTTTACCAGACAGTTTTGGGGAAATCCCAGAACCCTCCACAGTGATGTTCCTTCCAGTTGTGGAGCCAGAAGACCAACTTCAGAGTTGCAGAATGTCATTTGGGCGAGTCTCTGCCCGCCCCCACCCCCCAGTCTCCTAGAGGCTGACAGACTTTGGCTGGCAACCCTACTCATAACCAGTGTTCCCTCTAAAGCTGCGTTAGTGTGAGCTAGCGCACAGGTTTTTAGCCTCCAGCTCACAAATTTTTGTCTTAGCTCAGGGAGGATGGCTCCAGAGCAAACTAACTGATGCAGTTGCCAAGCAGCTCGCTCACAACTTTAATGCCAGTAGTTCACAAAGAAGAATTTTTGCTCACAAGACTCTACAGCTTAGAGGGAGCATTGCTTATAACCCCAAGTAGAAAACTGAGCAATAAATTGCAGTATAGTGATCAAACAGAAATGATGGGGGTTATAAAAATGGGGGGGGAGACACCATGATTTCGAACTGACTTCTGTTTCAGGTTGCCTTGGAAGATTTGTTGCCATATAAATTTACACAACTGGACAAGTCTACAGGTGGCTAGAAATGCATTAGAGAAAGTGACTTGGCTTCTGCAGGGGGGAACTGACAGGAAGTCTCTGAGGGATTCAGGTTGTGCCAGGCATTAACACAGCTGAAGGGATCGCAGGTGGCTGCAAGTATAAATTTCATGCTAACATATTCATTAGAGCTCCCTTGCCTCTGTCTTCCTGGAATTGTAAAGTGCTGCCAGTATCAGCCTGCACAAGCCCGCACAAGGGCATTCTCCTTTTCAGAGAAAAAGAAAGAGAACAAAACCCAGATGCATATGAAAAGAAAGAACAATTCCATATTCCTTGTCGCTTCCTCTTCACCTCGGCAGAAACGTCGCTTTAAGCAGAGACTTTCAAATACTGCTTAATCAGTGAGTTAGTGAGGCGAGCCCGATTCTGTCTGGAGCTGAAATGGTTCGGAATATCTCAGTCTCGATTAATTTATTTATGAGAACCCAGAAGGTGTGACTATATTACGCTACCTAGCCTCTCTCTTAGAATATCAATTGACAGATTCAAGCACTGGGTAGCCTTACAAGACGTAAATATTTGTGAAGTTTCATAGCTGCTGTGAGATCTGTCTTTAAAAAAAATGTATATGTGATGTTTTCTTTTAATTTATTCCCCCCATGAATAAATAAACATATTCCATAAATGTGCTGAATAAAACAATGATATCCCAAGCACAGTGGCAAGAAAAACTAGATCTGATGTCTTAAGTATAAGGTGATTCCCCCAACACACACCCCGCAAGCTACACAACAGAGAATCATAAATCTTCCTTTTGACCTAGTTTCCCATATGCTGCATTTCCTGTTAAAATATGCACACACAATTAAATATCTATAGGCAGGCAGGAAACAGGACTGTTTAAGGAGAGTCCACCAATGTGAACTAGCTTCCATTTTCCCAGAAATTAAGCTGAGGCAAGCTTCTTAAAGTGGCAATGCCATTTATACCAGGTCGGGCTTCCAGGTCACACAGCTGAAAGATTGTTCTGTCTTTGGCCACATGAAGATGCCTTATCCCAAGTAAAATCATTAGTCCACCTTGCCAAACAATGCTACTGGCAGTGGCTCTCTATGTTCTCAGGGCAGTGGTACTCTCTAAGATCCACTGAAACAGGGGTGCCAAGAATCTTCTGCAGTCAAAGCTTCTTCTTCTTTTGTCCTTCAAGTTGCAGCCGACTTATGGAGACCCTGAAGGGCTTCCAAGACAAGAGACATTCAAAGGTGGTTTGCCTCTTTGTAGCAACCCTGGACTTCCATGGTGGTCTCCCATCTGACCCTGCTTAGCTTCTGAGATTTGATGAGTTCAGGCTAGCCTGGGCTATCTAGATCCAACCATACAAAGCACTTTTAAAAGCTTAGGAGAGTTGTACAAACAGGTAAAGGACTGTGAAGGGTTAATTCTTCAGAGAAACAGAGAGCCTTGAGTGACAGGCTGCTCCAAGCAATCTGACTGGT
>NW_015161437.1:351258-457192 GCF_001447785.1 Gekko japonicus
AAAGAGTGCACCAGCCTTCCGGAAATCAGAAGAGTTAGAGAATACTCAAAGAAAGTGTATTGGAGTGTTTGGAGTAAACACTGGAACAAAAGCCAGTCTCAACATAAAGATTTAAGTCACTGTGAAAAGCTTAAGAAACTCTCATTAGCCTGAAACATAAGAACTAAAGTCTGTGCATGTACTGATTTTACCTCAGAAATGTTCAACCCCTGATTACACCTGACCTTTCCCCTCTATGTTAAATAAAATATTTTGCTATTTTTGAATTTCAAAATGCCTCAAATGCCATTTAAGTTGTTTAAGTTAAAGAGGGCTCCCTCAGGTTCCTGGGCTGTGCCAACAGCCAAAATATCATACTGTGACAGGGTGGGACAGCCAGAGTTCTTCAGCAAAGAAGAAAACACATTACTAGGGTGGCTCAGTCAGTAAAGGAAAAGAAAAACGGAGGGCAAATCTTGCCTCTGAGGGAGGGGAGTGGATGGGGCAGTCATAGCAGGCAAGGATGAAAGAGGGTGACTGGACCAAGGTCACCCAGCAAGCTTACATGGCAAAGTGGACATTTGAATCTGAGTCTCCTAGATTCCAGTACATTATTCTAACCACTGCATATATCAGGCAGTGTTTATCCCCACGTCAGACTCCAGGGTCGGGCTGGAGTCCAGGGCTGTCTCCTTCTCCAAGACTCCTTAGTAGGGCTTGCCCTGGGGGAAGAGCCTCAGAAAAGAATGGGGGTAAGAGGTCTGACCTCGGACACCCCATGTGAACCACCCCATGATTCGCAAATAGTAGGCAATGCCCTGCTTCAAAATTTGTTTCCCAGGAGGACCAGACCGACTCCCACTATAGTAGGACCCTTTCTGTGGTAGCTCTGGCATTCTGGAATGCCCCCCACTCCATGAAACTTGCTGCTCTGCTTCCTTACAGACATTTCACAGAAGTCTGAAAACTGTTTGTTTAGGATAGCCTTTTCAATTGTTATTCCCTGACCCTTGTCCTATTACTACCACGGCTGTATTTTCATTGTCATGTTTTGTTACGATGTTTTATATCATGGTTCTAATTCATTGTATTCTTGTCGCATTTTATATTGTTGGGGTATATATTGTTTCTGTACACTGCACTGAAATGCCTGGAAAATGGTCTAGAATTAAATGGGGCTTACTTCTAAGCAGACATGCTTAGAGTCGCTCCCTAAATTTCTAAGAACCCTGTCCACAGCATACACTTGGGAATAAGGATAATCTCTATTTCAATTCAGGAATAATTTAAATCAAATAAATACTTAATGCATACTGTATAGATGGAATGAGCAAGAACTGGACAGCAGAACTTGTAACAGCCAGAATCCCCATGAAATATCTTTCATATGTCACTTAAGCAGAAGGCAACCCTATCTTTAATGTCATCTGTTCCAAATTATACGTGCAATTATGGTAAAAAATCTATACCAGATCACATCTTATTCCTTTGGAATATGGTTCAGTTGTTATTAAAACTTTTAAGAGATTTCAGCTGGCAGATTTATGAAGTTCTTCGTATATCATGGTCCACAAGACTGAGGCTCATATTGCTTAGCCAGTCCTCTGGCATGAAGATGTCTTGAAGGATTAAACTGGGCACTTTACTGAAAATTTCTTCCGTACAATTTAAGGCAAGCAACCTTGGGGTTACATGGGAAGTATGCTGAGTATTCCTCAAATGAAAAGATCTGTAACAGAGGATGAATGTCTCTGAAAAAGAGTTACCAGTTTTCCATTGCAGAGGATTGTGGAACTAGTCTTTTAGGATAGGTCCAATTCGATGTCATGGAAGCAGCCAAGTTTGCTTGGTCATGTATCTTTCTTCATCTCATATGTAGGGCTGCCAGCTCCAGGTTGGGAAATTCCTGGAGATTTGGTGGTGGAGCCTGGGGAGGGCAGGGTTTGGGGAGAGGAGAGGCCTCTGTGGGGTATAATTAGGGTTTGCCGAGTGTAAAGTACTTACCGGCGGGGGAGCCTCGCCAGGCTCCGGGAGCCGTCCCTGGATCTGTGTGTGCGCGCACAAAGCGCGCACTCGCCGGCAGTACATCACCGGATGTTACACGCAACGTCGATCACATTGAGGGCATGGCCCCGATCGTCTGGTGACGCAGCCACGCTGTGCTTCGGGGGGCAGAGTTCCCCCCGGGACCCGATTTCACGGCTGTGGAAATTGGGCCTCCAAAGCGGGGGTTTACCCACCACCCGCCCCCACTTGCCAGCCCTAGGTATAATGTCATAGAGGTCACCCCTCCAAAAAGCAGTCATTTTCTCAAGGGGAACTGATCTGTTGTCTGGAAATCAGTTATAATTCCAGGAGATCTTCAGGTGCCACCTGGAGATTTGCAACCCTAAGGGTGTGAGAGGTCTAATTTCACCAGAAGGGACTCAAAAATGAGGAAGACTTATGCCACGTCTCTCCTACCTTACCTCCCCCACTACATTTCTCCCAGGCGAGCTCACATTGCTATTAGAGCCAGTTTGGGTGTCAGTTCATTCCCCACAACAAGGCCCCAACAAGCTTTGCCAGAAGTGAGCCACACAAACTGAGCATGTGCTTTAAAACTTAGTCCACAATCCACTGCAACTCACAGAGCCTCTTCAGCAGCCAAGCAAATAACTACCATCCTAAACATGCTTACTGGGAAGCAAACTGAATTGAAATCCGAGGGATTTACTGCTGCAAAGTATCATTTTTTTTGTCTACACGTACATGCATTCCCCTGGACCATGCATCATAATTGTGTATGCAGGAAGCACTGACATTTTAAAAACACAAAAGGGGAATTCAAAAAGATTCCTTGTTTCATAAGAATGAACAAAAGAGGCCACTGGGAAATAAATAGGTTATACACACTCATATGTATCTATGTATGTATAAAAATAAAAGTATAAAACTCTTTTCATTAAAAACCTTCACTGTAAAACCATCTTCCTAGTTCTACCAAGAACCAAAGCTTATTTAGGGGTCCAAAGAGTAGATGAAGCCAATACCTGTAGCACAACAGGAAGAATGACTGAGGACGTCCTTTGGATTCTACAAGAAATTGCCACACCTGGGAAACCGATTAGATATTGATTAGCATTTTCTTATATGAGCTAACAAACTGTCTACAAGAGAGATTTTACATCTAAGACTCATGATTATGATGTAACTCTGAAACTGGCAAATGGATCAGTTTGGCATAGTAGATCCAGAATGTATGATATGTGAAGGAAAGGGGTATAACAAAAAAAAATGCTTTGGGACTGTATGATAAATCATGAATTCTGGAATTCTGATAGCCTAAAGTATCCAATTACAAGTGATTATTTTCATACACTTCGGGCCTACTTGGTATGTTTTTACAGGTGCCTCTATTTAATGACAATTTAATGTTTCTATAAATTTTATATAGCTCTCTATGAATTTATTTTCTCTCTAAGGAACTAGTATAGAAAAACCACCATTAATATCTTGGTTGTGTAACAGTACAGCAGAGAATAAGCACTATTGATACCTGTATTTGTAGGTGGAGGGCACCACACAGTGGCCAAACATGGAAAAGTTATGCCTTCGGGATTCAGGAATGATATGTGCATTTTCCTGGAGAAAGTCATTCATTTATACACATCATTCCTGATGGATGCAGACTGGTATACATGGAACCATATAAATTAACCAGTTAATCTCCAGTCCCTCCAAAGCAGAAAACTATCATGATACCTCTGTGACCATTATAAATCTGAGATTGCTTTATGCCTTCTAATTTAAGTTGTTTTTAGGTACAATTTCATTTCAAGGAAAGTTACATACAACTAAGGACTTAGCCACTGTCTGGTAACTTCTCACCTTAAATACCATAATGCTTTATATGTGGGGCTTCTCCCTGAAAATAGTTCAGAAAATTCAACCCAATTTTGTTTCAGCTCAGTTTCTATCAAGAAATTATATAACACCAATTCTCTTCATTCCTCTGGCACAGAATCTGAACCGTAGATCTTCCTCCCAAGACAGAAGCTCCAGATCCTTTCTACACCTACACACAAACCCCGCGCACACACTAGGCTGGAATTAAGTATATCATTAATAACTTTCATCATGTTTTATGAAGTGGTGTTAATTATCACAATGCTGAATTAAGACTGGGGAGATCCATGTTGAAATTCCTACTCTATTATGAAGCTTATTTTGAGCCAGACACTTGCCCAATCACTTTCTCTTACAGCCCAACCCTTTGAACACCAAGAATAGGGACCTGCAGGGACCTCAAAAGCCACATGGGGCAGGGGCTCAGTAAGGAGGGGAATTGCTTAAGACTGGGTAAAAAAAGCTGGCTGGATCCGACCAGTAAGTTTCTATGTCATAATTATTGGTTGTAAGCCAGTTTGAAGACTTTATGACAGAAAAGCATCATGTAAATGTAAATATAAATACTATAATATGTAACTAGACTTTAAGATGCTCATTTCTGCAACCCTTCTTTCTTAGGCAAAACACTAGATGGCACACAATTGCTACTGTACCTCCTAAAACTTGGCCCAGGATCTCCTAGTCAAATTACCCAGGACACAACAAAGAATGCATGCATTCTAGTTTCAGTGCAACTTACTTTTACCAAGTTCACTTGCTTACAAGTGATATTTGCTGGAAGGAGCACCTAGAATAAGAAAGTGCAAGATTACACCAAATTCTACTGGAAAGAATCTGCAGGTTTTCTGTTTCAGTTGTAGGGGAATCCAGAGGCACATCAGATGCTATAGACTAGAACCATGCTGTACACTGGAACCCCCACTTCATCATCTGATGAAGTGTACTGTGCTCCATAAAACTTTATGCTACAATAAATCTGTCAGTTTTCAAGGTGCCACAAGACAGCTATGGGTTGGATCCATTGGTTCCTTTTACTGAGTGTCACCAGTGCAAGATTACTCTCTTAGGAGAAGAGAGTCACTGGATTCAGCCCTATGTCTCTTGGGTACATGTAAAGCATAGCATTCTAATATTACTCTTGGAAAGATATGAATTGCAATCCTACACACACTTTCTTTTTGCTGTCAAATCACAGCTGACTAATGGCAACCCCGTGGAGTTTCCAAGGCAAGAGACGTTCAGAGGTGGTTTGCCATTGCCTCTGAATCGCAACCCTGGACTTCCTTCGTGGTCTAGTAAAATTGCCCCCAAATGAGATAGAAGAGTGAATCCATCATAGCCATAAACAGTTGTGGTTTTTAATTGGACGGTGAAGGAGGTGGCCCAGCAAATTTCTATGCAAAGGGAGTTCCATGCATAGGGATAGACATGCCACAACCACAAAAGTCATCCTCTACAGTACACCCTTACAGATCTTGCTTCAGGAACAGGAGGAATATGTTCCTTCTATGTATGCTAGTTAACAGATTTTAATAGGCATCCATAAAGTTCATAAAGGGAGATAGCAAGCTTAACTATATTATTAAGTTTCTAGAAGCTACCCAAGGCCCTGTTAATATGTTACCAGAATCACTTCCTTTCGGTGGAAATAAGTGCAGCAATTAAACCTATAACGAACTGCCAGTATGCTTACAACAACTTTATGATATTCTTGCAATAGGTGAAGTCTCCATACTACATCACAATAAAGAGTGCATAGCAGCAGTAAGAGGGAATATTGAGGGCCATTCTACGATTCTCCTTACCTTCCCTAACAACTTTCCCTGGAGAGATACAGAATTATATGAGGTGCTGTAGTAGCATGTGAATGCACCACTTAACAGGAATAAGAATCTTAACAGAAGCAAGCAGACAGTGACGTGGTTTGGAGGATCATCAGAGTTTTGCTGTATCTCTTCCTTTTTGTGTGTCACTAGATAATTAGGTACTTCACACCAAATCACATTTTTATTACATCTGAACTGTCATATCATGGATTGCCACCAAAGCATAATTCAGAGCCACAATCTAATCTGTGTTTCAAACCAAAGTCTGGAAAGAAAGCAGAAGCCATATTTTGTAAATCTGGACACGTCCTTGCTCACATACCAGTAAACAGAGCTGTCAGCACTGCCTCACTAAATGCCAGGAGATTTGGGGGACACTGCTTGAGCAGGGTGGAGTTTGGGGGGAAAGTGACATCACTTTCAGGTGACGCTGTAGGAATTCCCCCTAATCTTTATGGCAAGACATTAGAGACATAGGGAAATTCCTAGAGCAACACTATGAGGCCAATTTTCAACCATTTTTCTCCTCAGTTTCTTGAGGGTGGGGGGATCAGGGCAAAGGCAGGGGTTTACCTGCCACAGATGGGTAAATGGCAAACCTAGCAGTAAAGCACAGCTGGCCATTCTATCTGAGCAATGTCATCATGTCTTTTAGACAACATTCACTCATTGAAATGTGTGTCTACCACTTCGCTGAAATTAAATAGTGCTATTTATGGGAACTATCATTCAAATTAGGCATGGTTGCTACTCTTCATTACATACTGCATCAACCATATCCACAAACTCAAATAAAAACATTAGGGACAAATATTCTAAAGAGCATAGACTCAACTTCTTAGGATTTAAAAACGGTGCTCTTTAAAAATATATTACTAATGCTAACATTTAACATTTATTTAGCTCAAACAATGTGCTCAGCAGCACTGAACTGAAACCATGTACTATTAAAATAACAGAGAGCCTGGCATTCTTAACAGCAGCTGCTCTGAATAGTAGTATTCACTGTCTCAATATTGCAGTGCTTTAGAATTCAGTATGATGCTAGTGTGTCTGGTACAATCTGTGTATTGTGTAAAAACATTCCTACTGGTATAAATACTCTTTCCACACACAATAGCTAATGAGAATATGAAAGAGTTCTTTCAAGTCTTATCAAGTCATCCATGCACATACAAAACCAGCACTGAGTGAAGAGTTATAGCACATTTGGTCTAATGCTATATATGAATCACTTTTATTGACAATGTATTGCCACCTTTACACATATATATGGCCTGGCTCTGGTGGAACCTGTAAAATTCTATTATCATCACACCTTGGAGATAGCATGGTTCTTTAAAGTATCATCTTATTCCGTATTCTTACTGATTTATAGCATAAGTAAAAAGCACTTGAGAATAATTTAGGCATAGATATTATATTAAACTTACCTCTGACTAAAGAAGGAATGAAGAGAAACCTTCAAGAACCATGCCTGAATAAATATAGCTGTGGGGAAGGTCAATATTGGAAGGAGGGTTCAACAAGAGCAATTTTGTAAGTTGTTGCCAGGTTTTCAGTCTATGTTCCCTAAGAAGAGATCCCTAAACTGTACTGAAAACAGCCTAATAAACCAAAAAAAATATGGTATTGACATTGGCGGTATAGCATTAAAATGGTTTTGGTGCTTTTTATCTGTATGCAGAAAGTGGTTACTGATTATAAAGCTTCTGTAGCATGGGAGCTCTCCAGAGAAGAAAAAGAGATGGGATTTATACCCCACCCTTCACTACCCAAAGGATTCTCAGAGCGGCTTACAAACTCCTTTCCCTTCCCCTCCCCACAACAGACACCCTGTGAGGTAGGCAGGGCTGAGAGAGCTCTGACAGAAACTGCTCTTTTTCAATGACAGCTCTGACAGAACTGTGGCCTGCACAAGGTCATCCAGCAGCTGCGAGTGGAGGGGTGGGGAATCAAACCCAGTTGTCCGCACACTTAACCACTACACCAGTACTGTCACCAGTGTTATTTAACATCTATGTAAGATCACTGACTAAGATTGTCCAATGCTTTGGAGTGGGCTGTCACCAACATGTTGAAGACACATTAACTAAGCATCATGAAGCAGCCATCTCCAGCGTTCCCTCTAAGCTGAGTTAGTGTGAGCTAGCTCACAGTTTTTTAGCCTCTGGCTCACACATCTTTGTCTTAGCTCAGGAAGGAATGGCTCCAGAGCAAACTATTTTATGCAGTAGCCAAATCGCTCACTCTCAGCTTTAATGCCAGTAGCTCACAAAGTAGAATTTTTGCTCACAGGACTCCATAGCTTAGAGGGAACATTGGCCATCACCATGTCAGGACACTGTCTGGAAGTTGTTGTTGAGTGGCTGAGCACAAACATGCTGAAGCTTCATCCCAATAAGATGGAAGCAAGGCTGAGATTCAGAGGGAGTTATGCTTTGTATCTTAGATGGTTTGGCCCTATCATTAACATGAGAACATAAGAAGAGCCCTGCTGGATCAGCCCAGTGGTCTATCTGGTCCAGCATCCTGTCTCACACAGTGGCCAACCAGTTGGTAGCTTGCAAGTTCTGTTAGACCCAGCTCTTTTAATGGAGAAGCAGACAAATAAAGTAGCAAAAAGTACACACACACCCCAATTTCACACAGCACAGAAACTATTCCCTTTCTTGGATTCATCTGACCTCACCATACTAATCCATTCTATAGTAACTTCAGGACTGGTCTACAATAAGGCCCTTTATGTGCTGCTGCCATTGAACCCAATACAGAAGCTACAATTGGTGCAGAACACAGCAGCTAGACGGCTGACAGGGACAAAGCATTCCAAACACATCACCCCAACATGAAGATGGCAACACTGACAGCCAGTTTGCTTCCATACTCTGTTCCAAAGTATGGCATTAAAATGTGCTGGCTTGAATGACTTCAAGAAATGAGCAAATAAAACATATTATCAGCATGAATTTTGAAAAAAATAATGTATGGTTTCGTAAGAATCACATCATGTTAGTTAAACTAACAGTGCAACGCCAAAACACACACAGTACATTGAAGTCAACGGGCTTAGAAGGGTATATTTTGTTTCAGATTGCACTGTAAAAGACTCACATTCAGTGGAAGAAAACAATACAATAGCCACAATGAAGAGTAACTGGATTCAGGAAATACTTCTGTGATAATGGCTACAGAATTTAAATCTTGCAAGACTACATACAATCACAGATAGCAACATCACAAATTGAACTGAAAGAAGGAATTAGTCCTGGAGGAGAGCTAGAAGGTTTTGGGGTATTTTCACTATATTCTCACACAGCCATCATATAAGAGTCACTGTGTGCTACAACTGTGCACTACACAAACATTACTGATGATGTTATAATGGTCTACCTTATAAGCAACAAGTTTTATCTATATCTCTGTTGCTAGTGGTGATGCACTAAAAGATGCTGGAGTTACTTGGTCAGTTTGCACTCGAGATAAGAGAATACCATCATGCTTGAACCAAAACTGCTTGAATTTTTGCAACAGAAAATGCTCAGTTGGCTTTTGCAAATGTTTGAAGGGATGCTCTCTCTCTCTTTCTTTAAACACACAGATGCCCAACATACACTGAGATCCACCCCTCTATGCTAGTCACTACCCCTTTCAAAGTCACAAAATTTACTTTTTCAAAAGAGTATTCAATTACCAACCACAGAGGATTGCTCTATAAAGAGAGGACAGGACCCAATCAAAGCTTAGCTTTCCTGAAAATTATTCTTCCCAAATTTCCCCAACATGATTTTTGCAAGGATTGATCAGAACTGTCTTTTAAAAAAAAAAAAACCTAAAAACTTCCAATTCAGTTTGGAAGGCTGAAAAACCTACAATTCCCACCAAAGAAAATTAACTTGCAGGAAAGCTAGGTTTTGATTGGGACCCATCTTTTGTTTAAAGATCCAACCCCTGCAATTAACATCTCCTCTCTATCCACCCCCCCATACATTATTTAGAGAGAGAGAGAGTGTGTGTGTGTGTGTGTGTGTTTGTGTGTGTGTGTGAAGTGCCTTCTAGTTGCAGCCGACTTGTGGTGAACAAGTCTTTTGAGGCAGTTGATAAGCAGAGATGGTTTACCCCTGCCTTCCTCTGCAGTTTTTCTTGGTAGTCTCCCTTCCAAGTACTGACCCTGCTTGCCTTTCAAGATCTAACAAGTTTGGGCTATGCCATGCCACCTTCCCTCCTATTTTGTGGCTTAGGCTTTTGTGAGTCGTTTTGAGTCAGGGTGAGGTTCAAAAAGGTCTGTGGCCAACTCAATAATGGTGTGACCTTTTCAAGAAGGAGCTGGCTTCTCAGACTGCCCTACTTGAGTCTGTCAGCACCGCTAACAGGCATCAAGAACAATACCCTTTGAAAAGCTAGCGTTTGCAAGCAACACTGAGACAGCTTAATTTACTAAAGGTTTTATGTGGATCTCAGAATTCCAAACCTACCCACAAAGCTGCCTGGCCTGAGACATCAGAACAGATGAGCCAGTGGATCAGGTAGGACTGTCAGAGATGAAGAAAGAGAGCACAATAATGAGGAGCTCACAGGCTAAGAAGGGCGGCATCAACACATAGCCTGTGAGATGTAAATATAGTTGTATTGTGAAAGGAACATGAGGGTTATTTTTGGAATGCCAAAGATTTTGTCTCAGGCAAAAAACATATTCCTCTATTTTTAAGGGGGGGAAATAGAAACAACAGTTGAATAAACATACAAATTGGCTGAACTGCAAGAGCCAAGGACCAAGGTCATTTCCAGTTTCCCAGAAGAGATGGAATGCCAGACAGGCTTCAGCAGTCTGGTGGATGCTTCCGTCATTGATTCAAAGAGAAACGGAGTGCAGCCACCTCCTCCTCCAGAACCAGGCTTCTTAATGGGTGTTGAGCCATAACTTAAGAAACTTTAGGGCTGATGTGGGTTGCTCCTTCACAGGGTCCTTAAAATGATTTGTTAGCTCAACCCAACCCTTTTTATTTTGATACAATAATAAAGATTTATCTCGCTTTAGCTCTTTCAGTGAACAGAGTGCTATTTAAAACCATTTATATATTTTCACAGATGCCAAGTGATGGGTTGGCTGCCGGACAACCTACACATGATGCTAGTCATGTGAATGTTTTCCCTCTTCTTTTAACTCAATACAGCTGTTTAAAGCTCCAATCAATATCAGAAGTGCACAGGGAGACAGAAGGCTTCTCTCTCTGTTGACTTATGTACTTTCATATATATCAAATGCTTCCTGAACATAATGCATGAAGCTTCCCGCTATACATTTTTATTACCCAGGAAATGTTGTTAATTTTATACTTCACAATGGCACTGCATCACAACATTTAGCTAATTAATTTATGTAGAAGACTAATCATGACAATTTTACTTGCTTTACAGCAACACTCACAAATTAAAACTGTCTACTTGCTATAGACAAGGAAAGAGAAAAATGTGACAAACTTTTGAACATCTAACAGCCTTATTTCTCTTACGTATATGCCACTGTTGTGTAGTGTTTAGTGTTTGATTAGGTCTGGGAAAACCAAGGTTCAAATCCCTATTCGCCATTAAATTCTCTGGCTATTATGACAAGTAGCCCTCCTGTCCAGAAGACTATCTTACTTTTGAAGAGAACTGAAAATATCACTCCAGAGACTTATCAGAGAGGTCAAAGAGATAAGAGAGGAGCTGTGATAGCAGACTAGGATTCTTCAGTTTTCTAAATAATATCTGAGGCACTCTGTCTTCTCTCAATAATCTATGCATAAGTAAAACATGGTGTCAAAAATGAAACTGCTTCTCTGGAGAGGAACAAACTGATCAAGTATATATTTTGGTATTGAAAGGACAAGAAAAAAAACATTGTGTAAAAAGTGTGTATAATATATTGCAATTTTTGACTGACAAGGATGGCTCTATAGTTGTTCTGGTTTGAAGCTTTCTGTGCTCTATGTGAGAGATTGTTTTGTAATATATAGGGTAACTACTGGCTCCAGATTCAAGTTTTTTTGTGGAACTGAGACTCTGATGAAGCACTGAAATGAGAATCAACCTAGGAATCTTGTCAGTCAAACTCATATCAGTCAGATCATACAATGGAGTTGCAGGCGTAAGCTGCAAATATTTGCATTTGGAGGCTAGTCGTGGCCACAGGTCACAGTTGGAATTGCACTTCTTCCCACCGGAGTTACAGGCACAAGCTGATATTATTATGTTTGGAGTCTAGTTGTAGCCACAGGTTGGAGCTGGAATTCTACTCTTTCCGAAATCAGCATTCAAATTTTTGTACACTCTATGTTGATTGAGTATATTTCCTCACATATTGGTGATAGTATAAAGTACAAAAGAGATGAATACTTGTTGAACAATGTTGTAAGTTTTATTAATTTTGTTGCATAATTCTTGAAATTCAGTGCAATTGTATAATTGTGGAATTGTGGTATTTACAAAAATTGCAATATATTATACATACTTTCTACACAGTGTTTTGTCCATGTAAACTGTACACTGTGTGCCCCGTTGTTGTTAGGTTCTATATTTTGGTATTGGCAGCCAGACCAATTCCAGTTCTTGGATGTACACACATTCAGTTCAAAGTTTATTTCAATACAAGATTAGTAGGTAATACATGAGAGGTAATACCATCAGCAACTGGATGTCTTTCAGGGTGCAATGGCGAAATTATGAAATTGCAACAGGGATTAGCTAGCAAAGAAGAAAATGTTAGTCTTGCAACACTATTATCTACGATGGGAAAGGAACATCACTTGCTCTAGCAGTGTCTAGATATACCATCAGCAGACAGTTAAAATTCCTCCAACTTATTAGAAACAGTGCAAAAACATTTTGGACCTACAAGAAATGTCATATTTGAATTCTATCTCTTTAAATAACTGTACAAAAGATCCTCCTGAATAATTATGTTGTTGGCTATGCAAAATGATGGATTCCTGTGCATGAAGCACTCCGAAAGTAGAACTGGCCATAAACAGATTGGTTATAGGCATTTGACAAAGAGCACAAGTTACCAAGTTAGCAAAGCCACAGCAAAGCTACTGAACAAACTCCAGCACAAATACGAGCAATCCAGCCATCAGCAAACAAAAGTATGCATTTATATTGACAGTAGTAAATACAGCAATCAACAACAAGAGAAAACAATCTAATCTACTTCATAGGCCTGCTGTGAGGATAAAATGGATTCAGAGCACCTTGAGTTCATGGGAAGAAAAGAGAGGATAAAAAGGAAATACATAAATTCTTGACGCACACTAGGGATGGGCACGAACTGGGAAAATGGTGGTTTGTGGTTCGTTTGATTTCACGAACCACGAACTTCCATGAACTTTTCCAGTTTCCCAAACTGATTTATGGTTTGTTCAGTTTGTGAATTTGGGAGTTGGTAGAACACCCCCTCATGAGTTAGAGATGTCAAACTCACAGGGAGTCTTCAGCAAGTTTGGCAAAGACAGTGGTAGAACTGAAGAAGTAATATTTTTACCTTTATGGAGTGACCTGCTGCAGTGGTTCAAAACATCTGACTGGACTTTCCGTGTTAAAAGTAGTATCCTGTGCACAGAAACTAGCCTCCCTTTCTCTCACACGACAACTAACTCCCCTCTCTTCCTGCTGCAAAGTAAAAGCAGCTGAGTCGGGGTGTGGTATATATATACAATCTGCTCCCATACAGCAGAATGGGAGCTCCGTGGTTGGCTCTCAGAGCTGCCAATCAAGCTATGGACAACTGCTATGGGTGTTTCTAGGAATGAACTATGAACCTGCCTGGTTCATGCTCAAACTACAGTTAGTTTCTTGGTTTATGCCCATCCCTAACCCACACCATGCTCAGTACTGTGAACCAGTGTTCCCTCTGAGCTGAGTTAGTGTGAGCTAGCTCACAGGTTTTTAGCCTCCAGCTCATATATTTTTGTCTTAGCTCAGGAAGGATGGCTCCACAGCAAACTAATATATGCAGTAGCCAAATTGCTCACTCACAACTTTAATGCCAGTAGCTCACAAAGAAGAATTTTTGCTCACAAGACTCCACAGTTTAGAGGGAACATTTCTGTGGACAGCTAAGAGCTTTGCCACCCTCCTGTCTGTGTAATCCTAAACAGACAACAAAAGGGAAAGTCTGCTGCTTCTCTGTGAGCTGCTATAAGTGCTTGGAAGGGGGGGGGGACTCGCTGCTTGCAGCAACAAATATGCTGCCCCATCATAAGGTTACCACCCTCCAGGTGGCACCTAGAGTTTTCCTGGCATTACAGGTAGTCTCCAGACTACAGAGATCAGTTACCCTGGAGGAAATGACAGCTTCAGAGGGTGGACTCTATATCATCACATCCCTACTGAGCACTCTCCTCTCCCAAAATTCCACCTTCCCAAAGGCTCCTCCCCAAATCTCCAAAAATCTCCTAGCCCAGAGCTGGTAACCCTGCCTTTGAGAGTTTAGTAATCTAGTGAGATGTGCCCATGGCTCTGGAAGCTAATCAGAGGCAGACTAGTATTCCAAAAGGCAAATCATGGGCAGGAGAGAAGGGTGCCATCCTAAGCACACTTATTTTGAAAGCCAAGGTGGATATACACTTATCTAGAGGGTAAGCCCCACTACACGTATACTTCTAAGTGAATAGCTGTAGAACTGCACTGCAAGTCACGCTGAGACCGATATGATTTTGTTCCAAGTACACATAAATTAGAACTGGACTGTAAATGGCCCAGAAAGGTACTAATGAAGGACAATATTAATTGTTGCAAATGTTAACAGCACATATAATAGCAAGGAGAAGCAACAATCTATGATGTATGGTCTTCTCAGATTATCATTTTTTCATAGGGTTGCTGAGTTGGGAAATTCCTGGAGGTTTGGGGGAAGAGCCTGCCACCCTGAGCCTGTGTGCGGGAAAGGCGGGATATAAATGGAATCAAATAAAAATAAATAAAATAAATAAGAGCCTAGCGAAGGTGGAGTATGGGGAAGGGAGAAGTCCACCCTCCAAAGCTGCCACCGACTCCAGATGAACTGATCTCTGTAGTTCAGTGATTATCATTCTGGGAGAATTCCAGCCCCTACCAGGAGGTTCCAGCCCCTACCTGGAGGCTGGCAACCCTATTTTTCTAAAACACAAAAAATGGTTTTCCTCAGTGGAGCTTTTCGTTTTAAGAAGTATGACATTTTCACACAGTACCCAAAATGAAACATTTTGTACCTGGGAAAATGCAGTTTCCCTTCTCCCCACAGCTAGTTACCTTTATTGCAATGTGAGTGGTTTGGGAGCTATTGAGGGTATTGGTAATGCAGCCCCCATTAGTCAAGGGCTCTGACATATCTAGTGATATGTGACAGGACCCTCCCCCCCAAACACATACACACATGCAACACACTATGTTGTTAATTTCAAAAAAGTTAACAACTTTAGAGGTAGAAGACTTTTGTGCTGTCTTATTCGAGTGTGGAAACACTCAGACAAACATTTCTAAAAGGGAGGGGGCACCGACACACAGTAATCATATTCCTTTGGAGCAGAGTCTCACCATTTTGTAGATCTTTTGCATTTGCATTCACTTAAAGGCTACATATTTCCCCTACACACCTACACACCTTTCTAGCACAAAGATAAATTTTAAATTTAAAAAGTGACTCGATTAACAGCTATCTCCTTTACAGCAGAAGTACTCCCACCCTTAAATTTATGGGGTGTAGGATATCATACTGCTGGTACAGGGATGGCTTTAGTACTAAGTAAAAAATATATGACATTTAATCATTTGAGCATAACAGGAAAAAATTGGCCAAGTTTCAAACCAGGGAAAAGGCCTAAATTTATTAGACTGTGAAGCAGACTCAAGATAAATGATGCTTCATCATTTGGGTCGTTTGAAATAAACCCTGGAGAGTATTCTCTATGCAATAATCCTGCCCTGGCAAAAGTATGGAAAGGATTACCTAATGCTTACAATTTGAGCTGCCACAGAAAGAAATGAATTATGTTGTAATACTACAAAACATTCAAACGTCTTCTGCATTCCGTTGGGTATGGAAAAAGCACTCTGTGCCCTACTAAGCTTACCATTTAAGGCTGCAGTCTTCAAGCTAGATACTATGGAACCATTCCCTGTTTTCAGAAGACAGACTTCTGAATTAGAAATCTGACAATTGTTCCTTTAAACCTAGATCAGAGATTTCTACATTCTTAAAAGTGTCTTTTCCTATCTAGATTGCCAATCAGTTAAATTTAATTTCATATGAAAACAAGGGTCATTTTCAGTGGTAGAACTGAAGAAGTAATATTTTTACCTTTATGGAGTGACCTGCTGCAGTGGTTCAAAACATCTGACTGGACTTTCCGTGTTAAAAGTAGTATCCTGTGCACAGAAAGCAGTAAAAGTTCATTGGTGGTCTGCAAAAAAATCGTTATTTTTTCGGATTCAGGTGTACCGAACCTAAAAAATATTGGTATTTCCTGATATTCCTGAATCCCAATATTAATATGATATTGGATTTTGGGAAATAATTGGGATTGCCAAATTTATTCGACTCCATTATATCCTACGGGGATCATCACCATAGAGTATAATGGAGAAGGGATTTAAACTTACAAGGCTTGCTGAATCACGCTGCCACAACGATATGACTCTGTGAGTGAAGTCAGAAAGCATTTAAAGTTTAAATCCCTTCTGTGGTCACTCACTGAGTCACACCGCAAGTGAACTGAACTCAGTAAGCATTTAAAGTTTAAATTCTTGCTCAGTTCACTCACCGGCGCAGCGACATTGGTAGCCGAGTACAGATCTCTGATCTGTATTTGGATGAATAAACACCTAAAGAAATACCAATAAAATATTTTTCAGGTATTTATCCAGCTCAGTATATACCGAGTGCACATTCCTAAATCTGGTATTCATCCAATTGCAAATAAATATTCCATATTCAGAGTCAATATATTCTGAGTGCTTGATGATAACCACAAGGTATAGATGGAACACTATGTCTGGGGCAGTGATGCTCTGTATTCCTGGTGCTTGGGGGGCAACAGTGGGAGGGCTTCTGGAGTTCTGGCCCTGCTGGTGGACCTCCTAATGGCACCTGGGTTTTGGTCACTGTGTGACACTGAGTGTTGGACTGGATGGGCCACTGGCCTGATCCAACATGGTTTATCTTAACTTCTTATGATAGGGACAAACGAGATGATGCCATTCTCCTTTTCTGAATTTCCCAAAGCTTGTCAGTGACTGAGCTGGTGGAGCTTGGAAAGACATTTTTATGGGCTTCCTTTTTTTTTTTTTTTTAGACACTGAGATTATCTGTGCAGACCCTGCTCTGGAAGCCCCTAACTTAAAAAAAAAGATGCAGTTAGCGACTAGTAGGAGGGCCTCCTTCATCATGACAAACTGCCCTTGGAACACCTTCTTCCGGCACATAAGGCTGGAAGGAACCCGCTGTTTCATTTTAGGCAGCATATTAAAAACTATTCCTGCCTTCCTGATTTCATATTTGTTTTTTTTCTGCTGCTGTTTTACACAGTGTTATTGTTTATTATTGTACACAATGGTATATTTTGTATTTCAGATCATTTACAAATGGGGTAACCAGAAGGACTTGTAGGGGTATTTCATTTTCCCCTCCACCACAATTTCTTCTTTCCCTTTTCTCACAGCTTCTCCCCTTTCCTGCTTCCTCCACTCCTTCCCACCCACCAGCCAACCTACTTTTATCTTCCCCCATCTTCAACTTTCCATCCTGCCCCTCAAAGCCTCTACCTAAGGAAATGTTGCCCAAAATGCATAGTGCTAGCCTCTAAGGCAGGCCCAGCTGTTTGGCGAGAAACCCACAAAGACTTACAGGGGGCACCTCGTTGCCCCAAGGAATTCCTGTCCCTGTACTATTTCCTCTTTTTCTCCTCCTGGCAACCCCCATACCATCACCTTTCCCAGCTTCCTTCCTCCTTCCCACCCACAAAACTACGTTTTAATCTTCCCTCCTCTTCAACTATAGTTATTATTTACTTTATTTACGCCCCACCTTCTTCCACAATTGGGACTCAAAGCACCTTAGTCTCTCCTCCATTTTATCCTCACAACGAACCTGTAAGTTACACTGAGAATGTATAACTGGCCAAATGAGCTTCCACAGCAGAGTTGTGATTCAAAACTAGATCTCCCAGATCCTAGTGTGAAACTCTACTCACGAGTGTCGAATTCATTTGTTATCAGGGCCAGATCTGACATAAATGTCACTTTGTCAGGCTGGGTCATAATGGAACTATTTGGTATTAAATGCGTTATGGAACCACTATACCACACTGACTCT
This sequence comes from Gekko japonicus, assembly GCF_001447785.1. Lineage (NCBI taxonomy): Eukaryota > Metazoa > Chordata > Lepidosauria > Squamata > Gekkonidae > Gekko > Gekko japonicus. Next base: position 369,286 of record NW_015161437.1, read on the forward strand.
CTTTGAGTGGCTGCTGTTAAGTGGTAAGAAGAAGCTGGGCCTGGATGAATCATGCATATCTTGTTATATCAAGTCATGCTGGTAGCTAATTAATCCTCCCTCAAAGGCCCAAAGAGCCCTGGAAAGGGCCCTGCTTCCTCCTGCTGCTTTTACTGACAGAAACCGAAGTTTGAAGGCTGGCAATATTGTTGCAGTTGCCTAGCAACAACCACTGAAGGCATTCATTTCTTAAAGCTACAAGTGCTGCTTCTATTATTTGGGTTTTTTAAGCCCCTCCCTTTTGTTTTAGATTTCATATTTTTCTGCAAACTTGGGGCATTTTTCAGGTTTGTAGAAATATCTGTCTTGTCTGTTCATGGCTCCACAGATATGGCTATGTTGAGAATTAGCTATACGGACTGAATTTTTATGTAGTCATTTGAGATGCTACCTCAGTACAGTAGTTGATAGTAGTTGCTGTCTTTAAAAGTGTTGTAGGAACAGCAGAAACAATCTGAAACAGAGTGTTTAAATTACCTGGGAAGACCATGACAAGCTTAGCCTGGCCCAGTCAAACATATCTTAATCCAGTTTGTTTTGTGGTCTTAGCTCCTCTTATGTCCTTTAGATAAAAAACAGCAATTGTCTCCTTCTTAGGAGCATTGATGTATCTTAATCACAGTGCTGGAAACAATGGCATAGAACATATACAGCAAGATAGGGATGATAGTCCTAGGGGTCACAGTCTTTTCCATTTGTACTAGGCTTATTAGTGTCACTTAATCCCCGACTGAAACAGCAGCAGCCTGGTACCTTATGTCAGCATCTCCTCCATTCAGTGAGTCATGACTCTTCCCCACCACTGTGAGTGCTGAGAGTCTAGTCTTGGCTGTTTCAGAGACCAGTGCTGAGACCCAGAGCGGTCCAGACAGCCCCTGACAACAAAGGTCTACAAATCCATAGAGTATCCCTATCTTCATGTCCGTTACCAAGAGCTAGTGTGACACAAATGCCTAGCACAGAGTATCCTATGGCTAGCAGAGAGTGTCCTATACCATAGAGTATCCTACCTACATGTCAGTTACCAAGAGCTAGTGTGACACAAATGCCTAGCAAAACAAACAAGGGAGCGGTGGCACAGGCGGTAAGACGCTTGCAGTAACAACATCAGCGAACAGCCACTATGGCTGTTCGAGACCCACCACGGCTGGGGTGAGCTCCCGGCCCTAGTCCCAGCTCCCGCCCACCCAGCAGCTCGAAAGCATAATTGCAAGTAGAAAAATGGGTACCTGCCCTAGGTGGCAGGGGGCACCCTCCTCCTGGTGACGTGTGCCAGGAGTGCTGGCGGCAGCGGCAGTAATGGCGGCGGCAGAGCAGTGGCAACCAGAGGATGCGGCGGTGACAGAGGCCGGATGGAGGTGGAGTTATTGGCGGCGTGGCAGCGTGACGACGCAGCACGGCGGAGCCATAGGGACAAAAGCCGGAAGCTGCAGTCGGAAGCAGCTGCGCGCCGAGGAGTCCATCGGAAGATCCTGCCGGAGGAAGTTGCCGACCCATCCTGGGGGCGCCAGGAGCAACATCGGATGACCGCCCGAACGACAAAAAGAACGTGCCGCTTGGGTGCTGGTAGGTAGTTTCCCCCCCCATACGAATTGTGCCCCTAGGTAGGATTAACTTGTATGTGTAAACCACACAGAGACCCTTCGGGGTCAGGGGCGGTATATAAAATCGAATATAATAATAATAACAAACGTGTGTTGTTTGTTTTTATGTATGTTTGTTTTAGGTATTAAATACATTATGAAACTATTTATTCCCTAATATACCAGTGTAACAGTCCTAATATCCCAGTGTAACAGTTGGTATAGAAAAATCTAGTTGGTACAGAAAAGTCCAGAAATGCTTTTCAACTGTTACATTGATATATTAGGAGCTAAATAGTTAGAGCAGGGGTGTCAATCATACAGCCCGCAGGCTGGATCCGGCCCGTCCAGGACTTTTATCTGGCCCATGAGCATGCAAGGGAAGGAGCATGAGGTGTGAAGGAGGGAACAGGAAGCTGCTTGGGGGAGCAAGCAGACGAGCCACTCCAATCACGGCTTCTGTGCATGGTGGAACAACCTCCTCTGTAGCAGTGTCAGCCTCCCTGGTAAGTAGGGGGCCACCGCAACTGCAATCATACCAGCCACCCCTCCGTCCCTCCCTCTCTTCCCATAGCACATGGCGAGGCAGCTCTTTTCTCTACCCAAGCTGGACAACGCCCAGCAAAAGTGACGCCTCAATTGACAAGAATTTGTTTTTTAGAAAAAATACATTAACTGTGCTGAACAAGAAGAGAATGCATTTTTCCCCCTCCACAAAGTCAGGGACACCCCTCCCTCCTCCCATTTGAAACAGGCCAGCCCTTCACATCATAAGAACAATTGGAAACATGTGATCTGATCGCTTCATCTCTTGTCCTTTGATGGGATTGTGAGGTCTGAGGTAAAAACTGAATTGCTCAAGCTGGGTAATTTTCTGCCTGTGCCCTGAAGACTTTGCATTTGGTTTCTCTTCCTGGAAGGTCTCAGAAAGGCTATATATCAAAACTGATTGTCTGAAGCATGTTTGTATTTTGAGTAAAAAATAATATTGTTCTGACAGTGATTGTTCCACCTCAGTTATACTTGACCTGCAATTTGTCATATTTCACTAAAAAAACCCAACCCAAAGTATACTGCAAGAGGTACCCCCCCCCCACCCCAAGTGCTGGTATGTTTTCTAAGGCTCATCGCAGGGTGACAGTCCAAGAACAGGTCTACCAATATAGTGGACTGGAGCAGGTAGACCTGTTCTCCGGAGGCCAGGTCTACCAATACAGTGGCAAGGGGTGAGTAGACCTGTTCTCCAAAGGCCAGGTCTACCAATATAGTGGAAAGGGGAGGGTTGGCCTGTTCTCCAGAGGCCAGGTTGGCAATATAGTGAAAATGAAAGGGTAGACCTGTTCTCTGGAGCCCTGGTCTACCCCCATAGAGGACAACATTTTCCATAATGAAATTTGACTTGATTCTTTCTTTTATCACGTTTAAATTACTCTTAAAATACAGTTTAAAAGAATTCATTCTGAGATTTTTACAAGGCTATGGAAATGATCTAAAAAATAATTTATGTGATAGTCAAATGTAGACTCGCTCACAGTTTTAATGTTACTAGCTTTTTTCACTCACAAGGTAGAATTTTTGCTCACAACACTATGGAGTTTAGTGGGAACATTGGTTACATAATGTATTTAATACCAAACTCATAAGAACATAAGAGACGCCAATGTTGGATCAGGCCAAAGGCCCATCTAGTCCAACACTCTGTGTCACACAGTGGCCAGAAATACCAGTGCCATCAGGAGGTCCACCAGTGGGGCCAGGACATTAGAAGCCCTCCCACTGTTGACCCCCCCAAGCACCAAGAAGACAGAGTATCACTTGCCCCAGAGCCCCTATCTATACCTTGTGGCTAATAGCCACTGATGGACCTCTGCTCCATATGTTTATCTAATTCCCTTTTGAAGCTGTCCATGCTTGTAGCTGCCACCATTTCCTGTGGCAGTGAATTCCATGTGTTAATCACTCTTTGGGTGAAGAAGTACTTCCTTTTATCCGTTCTAACCCGACCGCTCAGCAATTTCATGGAGTGCCCACGGGTTCTTGTATTGTGAGAAAGGGAGAAAAGTACCTCTTTCTCTACCTGCTCTTTCCCATGCATAATCTTATAAACCTCAATCATGTCACCCCTCAGTCGTCATTTCTCCAAGCTAAAGAGTCCTAAGCGCTTTAACCTTTCCTCATAAGGAAAGTGTTCCAACCCTTTTATCATTCGAGTTGCCCTTTTCTGCACTTTTTCCAAAGCTATAATATCCTTTTTAAGGTGTGGTGACCAGAAAACTGCACACAGTATTCCAAATGAGGTCTCACCATTGATTTATATAGGGGCATTATTATATTGGCTGATCTGTTTTCAATACCCTTCCTAATAATCCCCAGCATAGCATTGGCCTTCTTTATTGCAGTCACACACTGTCTCGACATTTTCAGTGAGTTATCTACTACAACTCCAAGATCTCTCTCTTGATCTGTCTCTGCCAGTTCAGACCCCATCAATGTGTATTTATATTTAGGATTTTTGGCTCCAATGTGCATCACCTTGCACTTGGCCACATTGAACCCCATTTGCCATGTTGACGCCCACTTGCCCATCTTTGACAGATCCCTTTGGAGTGCCTCACAATCCTCACTGGTTTTCACCACCTTGAACAACTTTGTATCATCCGCAAATTTAGCCACTTCACTGCTTACTCCCAACTCCAAATCATTAATGAACAAGTTAAAAAGCAGTGGACCAAGTACTGATCCCTGTGGTACCCCACTGCTTACCCCCCTCCACTGGGAGAACTGCCCATTTATACTCACTCTCTGTTTTCTATTAATTAGCCAGTTTTTGATCCATAAAAGGACTTGTCCTTTTATCCCATGATTTTTGAGCTTGCTTAGGAGCCTTTGATGAGGAACTTTATCAAAAGCTTTCTGGAAGTCAAGGTAAATAATATCTATTGGATCCCCCTTGTCCACATGTTTGTTCACCCCCTCAAAGAACATTAACAGGTTAGTGAGACAAGATCTTCCCTTACAGAAACCGTGCTGAGTCTGCCTCAATAGGTTTTGTTCATCTATGTGCCTACTAATTCTTTCCTTAATAATGGTTTCCACCAATTTACCCGGTATTGACGTCAGACTGACTGGCCTGTAATTTCCCGGATCTCCTCTGGAACCCTTTTTAAAGATGGGAGTGACATTAGCTACCTTCCAGTCCTCAGGATTGGAGGCAGATTTTAAGGAAAGATTACGTATTTTTGTAAGGAGATCCAGAAGTTCACATTTGAGTTCAGGGTTTGAACTCTTCAGGGTTCAAACTGCCAGTTCAAAACCCTTGGGGCAAAGCAACATTTTAGTTAGGTGCCTATAACTAGCAAAGCTAGGTGTTTCTGCAGGAGGGAGTTTTGTAAAGGGCGACACCACAAAAAAGACATTCTCCCTTGTGTCCATCCCTTGTGTCCACCTTACTTCTGCAAGCAGGGGCACACAAAGAAGATCATTCCAGAAGATCTTAATTGTTGGGCTGGAACATACGGGAGAAGATGGATCCTCCAAGTATCCTTGTCCCAACCCATTTAGGATTTTAAAGATAATGACCAGCATCTCGATCTTGGAAGCAGTCAGTCAGTCAGTTAACTTCTATCAGTAGTGGAATGACATGTTCTTTGTAGACAGCCCAGACAGTTACCTGGCTGCAAACATCTCCAAACTTTCTGTATCTACTGAGCAAGAAAATGCAAGAAAAACAGATTTTGGATAGGATGACTAATGCATTTGCTAACAGGAAGGTATTACAAAAGAAATATCTTTAATCCTGAACACTGAGTAAATTAAAACAAGGAAATGAACATCCATATAAAGGTAAATACAGACACAATTTTGAAAGAAAGTATTTGTACTGAAATCTTATGGGAGTAGGAGAGAGGAAAAGAAATATTAGGTATGCAGCTAACTGTAACTTTACAGAAAGTTTTAAATAATATAATTTTGTAATAATATATTTGCCTTGTATGTGTACAAAATGCCTTCCCCTGCACATAAAACTCCTGTTACAAAATGATTTGAAGTCAGTAGTGCTGGCATGAAGATTTTTGCCACAAAGAATGCACCTAAGAAAGGACATCTTTTCAGACAGAGAATCCTTTTCTATCCCAGCCTGCAATGTTGGGCCCTACTTTCTACCATAGTGGTGGATAGTGTCATCAAGTTGCAGCTGACTTATGGTAACCCCATGGAGTTTTCAAAGCAACAGACGTTTGGTTTGCCATTGCCTGCCTCCGCATCACGACTCTGGTATTCCTTGATGGTCTCCCATCCAAATATTAGCCAGGGCCAAGCCTACTTAGTTTCTACCATACCAACCCATCTTTCTTCTTTCTTTTTCTGAACAAACTAAAATAAGAAGAAACCAGTGATGGTGCCACTGGAGTAAATCACCTTAGGTAAAGATGTGACCAGATTTGCAGGTGAGAACTCGCTAGTTTGGTTCATGAGACTGGGATAGTATATCATTTTGTAAACACTGCCACTGCAGGTATGCATGCTGAAAAGGGACATGGACATCTCTTTCTTCCAGGAAGAACATAGTTCAACTTAATATCTTCAGCCTAATTATAAGCACAGCATGTTCAAACAAAAGCACTTCTTACTAGAGCAGACCTGTTGGCCTGACTCACCCAGTGTACAAAATAGTTCATTCTTGGAGGCCAGGAAGACCCTTCCCTTTCACCGAACTCAGCAGTGATGCAACATTTTTAAATACCAATGCTTTAGCTTGCATAAGAAAGTCCACCAGTATAAATCAAGGAATTAAAGTTTAATCATCTCAGTGCAAAATAAATGATATCATTTAAGAGGAAATGCCTCACTTTTACAACTTCTTGTTGTTCTATGGAATGATCTTTTGATTTGGAATATTAGCATTACTTCCCATGATAGAAAAGTACTGCAATAGCAGTTTTGCCAGAACTGTATTTTTTACATAGAGTCCAGATGACAACAGCTTTTAATCTGAAAATATAAAGAAAGAGTCTTCTATCCCTGGCAGGCAGAATCTGCTAGTTAATAGAACCAAATAAAGCTGATAATTGGCAATCAGCTTCAGAAAGAAGCTCTTTGCGCACAAAATATACATATGCCAAATTCCAATAACAGACAAGCCTACTTGTAATGAGAATGGTTTACTTTTGTCCTGTGTTTCATGCTTTTTAACCAGCTATTAATCTAGGACAGGACCTCTGTCTCATGATTGCTAGCTTTATTCAGGTACCATTGGTAAAGGATACTGCCAAAACACTGCGGAAATCCAGGTATGTAATGTCTCTTGAAGATATCAAAAGGCTAGTGAGATTATATTCCACTGTGAATACAGCTACAAGTAATTCAGTCGGCCTCTTTTTAATGTCCCTCCATATCCTCCTGTAACAATATTTTCACTCCTTTATTGCCTATTTGGTGTAGTGGCTAAGTGTGCAGACTCTAATCTGGGAGAACCAGGTTTGATTCCCCACTCCTCCACTTGTACCTGCTGATGTGACACAATCTCTGGCACAGCTGTTCTTCAAAGAGCACTTTGTGTCAGAGTTCTCTCAGCCCCACCTACCTCACAGGGTGTCTCCTGTGGGGAGGGGAAGGGAAAGGAGTTTGTAAGCCGCTCTGAGACTCCTTTGGGTAGTGAAGGGCGGGGTATAAATCCAATCTCTCCTCCTCTTCTTCTAATGGCACAAATGCTTCTCTGGCTGACTTCCTCCTTTTGAGGAGTTTGAAGAATTGTATGACTTCAATTTTTTTTAGAAATATGCTCCCCCTTTTGAGGAGTTCGAAGAATTGTATGACTTCATGTTTTTTAGAAATATGCTCCTCCGATTTCCTTCTCTTTGCCTTACTGTCAACGTACCTTTTTCCCCAAAGACAGGGCTCCTTATTCTCCTCACCTGGGTAAGACTTGCACTTTTAGAAAGAAGCCTTCCCGGTTTTTTTGGCCTCCTTGACTCTGCTCACTAAACATCTTCTTCAATTTGATGGTATCCTTCCTAATCTGTGGTATACTGTACACATAGTATCTTGTTGGCTCCATGACTAACATTTCCAATGTACAGTCATTTATGGTATCCAGTGGTTTTTCCCAGTTTGTCATGTCCTGAATATCCAGTTTTCCAGTCAATGTGAAGGAAGTTGGGTGAGTTTTGACTAGGGGGCAGGAATGTACGAGCTACACAAAAAGAAGAAACAGTGGTTTTTTTAAAATGTCTTGTACCAGGGAAGAGTAGGATTCTGGCAATGTCCTATTATTCCTCTTCCATCAGTCAATCAGACCCTGAACAGGAAGCTGCTTTTTAATATTCTATCCGTCAGGACTCCCTCCACCTCCAAGTGAGAACGAAACACTACACATATTGTGAATTTACTTTTTCAAAAGAGTATTCAATTACCAACCACAGAGGATTGCTCTATAAAGAGAGGACAGGACCCAATCAAAGCTTAGCTTTCCTGGAAGCAAGGAGGGCATTCTGATCTGCCCACTATTCCAGGAAGGAGGAGAAGGATTTATACCCCACCCTTCACTCGGAGTCTCAGAGTGGCTTACAATCTCCTTTCCTTTTTCCCACAACAGACACCCTGTGAGGTAGTTGGGGCTGAGAGAGCCGCTCTTGAGAGAACTGTGGCTTGCCCAAGGTCACCCAGCAGCTGCCTGTAGAGGAGTGGGGAATCAAACCCGGTTCTCCCAGATTAGAGTCCGCTCTCCTAACCACTACACCAAACTGGATTCCCACCCAGTTGCCATCTGACATTTTCTCTACCTGCTTCTATCTCTCCCCAGTGCTTCTCATAATTGTAAAGCACTATTTATTATTATTTATTACTTATTACCTTAGATTTACTATACCGCCCTAACCCCCGAAGGGGTCTCTGGGCGGTTCACATTTTTTCGTTCTAAGAACTGATTATTCCCTATCTTGGGCCACAACTAGGATTGGGGGGGGCTCTCCTACCGGCACCCTCGGTGGTATATACTCTTTCTTCTGCTTCCTTGGCTCGGCTCGGCGTCTATTTCTTTGGCGGCTAGATCGATCCAGTTCTTTCTCGGCTGCTGGGCCAGCGCGGCGTCCCTTCCAGGCTCCCGACACTCCCTTTTCCCGGCAACCATGGTAGCTCCGCACAGGCGCACAGCTTTCTGAGCGCTTCCGGCCGGCTTCGTCCATCAGGCACCACCTTGCCTGCGTCATTCGTCGTGCGCCTCAGGATCCTGCCGTCGCCGCCTGCTGTTGCTTTGATGTTCCTCTTGGCCACCAGTGATCGCTCTGCCTCACTCCGCTCTGCTCCGTTCTGCCAGCACCTGCTGCCGCCGCCATCACTGATGTTGCGCCGTTGTCCAGCTCGCCAGCTTGCCGTTGTCCGTCGCCATCTGCCATACCGTTCGTATTACCACCATGCCTCTTTCGTCAGAGGTGGGTGCCCCCTACCCCTCTAAGGGCAGGTACCCATTTGTCTACTTGCATCAGATGTTAATTAGCTTTCGACCCGCTGGGTTGGTGGGAGCTGGGACGAAGGCTCACTCCGGCCACGGTGGTATTCGAACAGCCGCAATGGCTGCTCTTAGTTGTTAATGCAGCCGTTTTACCACCTGCACCACCGCTCCCTCCCTCCCTATTGTTCCCCCTCCCTCAGGTTAAATGAAGATTATGTAAATACTAGTTTTGACTTCACATTTTTTCTTGGATTCCAGCCTCAGGATCTTCAGGCTGAGAGAGAACAGCCCTGCTTCCAAATCTGAATAAAGGAACCACCTATCAAATCAGTTCATCAAGATGCCCTCTGCCTCCCAGCAAGAAGCTGATGCGGCAAATGAGTTCCTGCTTTGAATCTCTTCACTGCACAGCTGCCAAGCAAAGAGGTGAGACATCAATCCAAGGCAGCCTGGACAAGCGTCACAGACACATTACCTAGCTGTTGCGTAAGGAAGCCAGAGACAAAATTGGCTAAGACACAACATAATGATTCAGCATTTGTCAGAACAAAAGACTCTATACAGAGAAGAAGAGTTTAAAAAAAATAGCTAAGACGGTGTTATGTCCAATATAACCAAACATTGCATGGCTTGCAAGGCTCTTATTAATGACTAAACTGGAGGAATATTACTTTTTCTTTTGCCTATTTTAGATAACAGAGTTAGGAAGATACTGTTCTTATAAGGAGAAATCCCATCAAAGGCACTGTTCCCCATTCTCTAACACAATGGCAATCATGACAAAAAGTCATCTTAAAAATAAATGTATTGTAGCATTATCTTTGGTAGGCAACGGACCACTTTACTGTATGTACCCTGATGTATTATAAGGAAGCTTGTGCCACAATCAGGTTTAACTGTTTAACTTAATATGTACACAGGCCGCCACCAGGGGTCCGCGGCTACAGTAAGGAGCTTAGCTCCTCTAGACAACAGAAGCCTAGGATCCTAGTTCCCACAGCATTCACCAACAGCCACTTTGGCAGGAAATTCAAACCCTCCAATGGGACTGGGTGTGTGCTGGGTGGGTGTGTATATAGTTGGCCTTGCAGGGCCGCTTGTCAGTTCCTGTGTGAAGTACAATAAACGTGTGTGAATGCATGTCGTTGTCCAAGTCCTCCATGCGGCGAACCCAGTACTTTACTAAACTGTTGTTCTCAAATGGCACACTGAAGCTTGAATCTCTTTCCATCAATGTCAACTTCCATACCCAAATATCACACTCAGTGCCTTTCCAAGCAAACTTTACTGACTATAGCAAAAACAGAATAGCTTTGGAGACTGAAAGTGTCTTTGAACTTCAGTTTGATAAATTTTGCTTTCAAATCACTCCTCTTTTTTTGGAAACTCTAAAACTGATAGTTTTATAACCTAGTTAGCATATTTTCTGTTTAAGCTGATTTAAAGAACATTCAAATTTACTGGGTCAGATATGGCGCATTTAACTTGGATCATCCATGCATGAAGATTTCTGCATAATCTGAAAACTGACATGCATTATTATGAATACGTGTCCCAGTTATCATCATCATCAATCAAATGTATATCCAGCTCCCTCTCCCGAACAGGACTCAGGGCAGCTAACGGCATATAAAACGCACTCGATAAAAACAGTACAAAAGATACAATAAATAAATAAATAAATGTTAAAATATAAAATGATTAAAAATCTATCCCCATTAAAATCTATCCGCTAGCATGCAGGATAGGATGCATGGATGGTTAAGTGGCTGCCTTGCTTACTCAGTCACAACCACTACCCTTTGTCCATCTATGTGTTTAATTCAGAATGGAGCAAGAGGAAGTGGAACAGCTGTAGGCAAGAGACCATTGAACTGGCTTCTGGGATGTGGAGTTCATCAGGCACTCCCTTTTGTTTTGCAGATGAAATCAGCAGTGCAACAGCTTCCAGGATTTGCTGTTATTCAGGAAGTGAGATGTGGATTTAGAATTAACTTCAAGGTTTTGGCAGTCAGCCCTGCTATTCTGCAGGCTGTAGTCATTTTTAACATTACAAATTATTCAAGTCAAAGTCAAACTTCTTTGCAAGCTATACTGGAGCTGAAGCATACAAAGTCACAGCGGTTGCTTCAGATATCATTGGCAGAAATACATTAAGTTATAAACAATGCATGGTAGGTAGGGTTGCCAGCTCCAAGTTGGGAAATAACTGGAGATTTGGGGGAGTCCTCAAGAGGGTATAATGCTGTGGAGTCCACCCTCCAAAGCATCCATTGTCTCCAGGGGAACTGATCCTGGTCATCTGGAGATCAATTGTAATAGCAGGAGATCTCCAGGTACGACCTGGAGGTTGTCAACCTTGAGAGAACTATACAGTAAGGCATGGCACTCAAGTTTACTTATTTGGACTGGTGTATGTTGAAATGGTCTAGAAAAATGCCTTGCCATGTATTACAGATCATGACACTACATAATGTCACCACTTTTCCAAAAATGTTAGGCTTATATTATGCTTTGATATGGGTACATGCTGAATCATTCAAAAGGCTGATTCAACATTAGTGGAATCTATCTAAGGTGGCTTTTACAGGAAAAAGAATTGGTGGTAGCTGTTATTAGTCTTTTTATAAAGTTCATAACAAACAAAGTGGCAAACTGTTCGACGCAACTGTACAATTTACCAGAGAAACAGGGGCATCTGTTCAATTTTCACAATAAAGCGAACTGCTAATTCCAATGAAAGGTACTCCAAACAATTCATTTATTAACAAGGAAAGCAGCTGCTATTAGGCAGTTATTATCGACCATTTAAGTACATCTCTTGGACTGTGCAAGAAATGTTTTCTTTTTCATTTCGGAAAACTTCATTATGCCTTTTGTTACCCTCATTTGTATTAATTTTTACCACTTTCTCCTCCTCCTCCATTACCATAGACTAAAGGGAGTTCCAATACTGTTCCTCTGCAAGCACTTAAATCACAGAGAAAGCACATTTCTCCAATATTCTGTTTGCTGTCACTAGAAAAGTCCTGGTTTTTTTTCCCTCAGCTAATTCTTACAATATAGCTAAGGGTGTCATGTGTAACAGTTTGCACTAGGGGTAATTTTTTTAACTGATATTTTTCGGTTGAGATCTACTGGAACCGAAAAAATGTCTGTATTTCCAAAAAAAAACACCCCTGGATATTGATACCAGTATTGTATTCAGATCCAGGATTTTTCAAAAATCCCAACTTTTTTCCAGGTCCAATAGACCCGAGAAAACATTTACCAGTTTAAAAAAAAAAAGCTAGCCCGATCCTGGGGCCGGTTTGGGTTCTCTTGCAGCACCGTTTAAACTGCACTGCAGGAGAAGCTGGCCCCAGGACCTGGCTGAGAGATTTAAACTCCCCGTGTCTTTTCAGTCTGGGAAAACTGTACAGGGGAAGGCTGGAGCCCCTTCCTCCCAAAGCACCATGGTAAGTTTTCTGCAGCTGCTGTGAGGCTGCAGGGAATGCAAATGGGGGTCACGGAAACAGTTACTAATTTAAAAATGTATCATGTGGGTTGACCTACAGTGTCACCATCTGCCTCCCCATGACCAGACCCATTCAGAAATATTTTTGAGGGTGGTGTTTTTTTAAGTTTACCACTTTCTCCACTGCCATAGAAAGGAACCGTTCCCATGACATGCAGAAACAGGCTCATTACAATGATTCAGCTTTCATGATCATAATTTGTAAAAAACGATATAGCCTACCTTCTTCTTTGCCCTTTTATTCAGCAGCACTGCAGGATTATGACACACTCTTTTCTAGACAGTCCATGAGATACGATTGCTTGAACAAATGCCTCCAGGCTACTATTTTCATTTCCTGTCTACACAACTATCAGTGCAAAAGCATGTGTTTCTGGCTAGAATAATTGCTTTAAAGAAAATGAGAAGCAATTCTGAATTCTAAAGCCATTTATTGCAATTATTATAGCGCATCTTTCCAACTATCAACCGCAGCTCAAGGCAACTTACAAAAAACTAGTACTCACCACTACTACACAGAACATTGTTGTTGTTGTTTAAAGCATATAACAACTGGGGAGGGGGACTCTAAACAACTTTCACCTAAATTGGGTGACACATGAAACTTTTTAATTAGGGCAGTTTTACAAAGCCTCTAGAAACCAGGCCAGTGTGAGGGCCTACTTTACCTCTTCTAGATAGCTGTTCCAGAGAACTAGGGCCCTAGCCAAGCATAATTTAGATTATGTTGGATGTAACAGATCTAAGAGAGGATGCAGTCAAGAGGAAGCCCTGCCAAGTTCTAAATTAACCCATAGGTTGATATTGGGACATATGATCCTACAGATATAGGTTCCAGATTAGGGTCACCAGCTTCAGGTTGGGAAATACCTGGAGATTTTGGGGGTGGAGCCTGAGGGTGGGGTTTGGGGAGGGGAGAGATTTCAATGGGATATAATGCCATAGAGTCTGCCTTCCAAAATGGCCATTTTATCCAGGTGAACTGACCTCTGTCACCCGGAGATCAGCTGTAACCCCAGGAGATCTCCAGCCACCACTCCAGACTGTTGCCAGAGTTGTAAGAATTGGACCTGGAAATATATAGGTAATCAAGGGAGGAGATGATATGGAACTAAGAGCGTAAACATCTGGGCACACCACCTCTCTCTTTGAAGAAACCGGCTTCAGATGCCCCAAGACTGACTCATTTAAAAACAAAACTGTAAGGCACATATTGGCTATCTAAACCAAGAGGATTTGAGAATTATTGAACAACATGTACTGGTGAGAATCAACAAAAGTCTTGATTACAATACAACTTGGGCCCTGTTGGTTTTAAATGTGTCATATCCTGATTCCAACCTGAAGAAGGTGAAATACAAGCTCTAATAACTCTTCAGATTTCAGTAGGAAGTAGGATCGCCAGCTCCAGGTAGGGAAATACCTGAAGATTCTGGAGCCTGGAGAAGGTGGGGTTTTAGGGTTGCCAAATGGGGCCAGGGGGCGGGGAATCCCCCGCTTCGGAGGTCCGATTTCCACCACGGCGGAATGGGGCTCCGGGGGGAACTCCGCCCCTGAAGCTGCGTCACCAGAGGTGACGCAGCCACGTTGCTGACGTTGGGGGCGTGGCTGAGCTCGTCGGGGAAGAAACCATATGGTGATGTGCTGCCAGCGCACGCGCGCGTCCATCAAGACCTCCCGGATGTCGGCAAGGCTCCCCCACTCTGAGGGGTGAGTCGACTTGGCAACCCTATGGGGTTTGGAGGTGGAGGGATCTCAGCAGGGTATAGAGTCCAGCTTCCAAAGTGGCCATTTTCTCCTGGTGAACTGGTCTCTATTGCCAGGAGATAAGAAGATAAGAACATAAGAGAAGCCAGTGTTGGAACAGGCCAATGACCCATCCAGTCCAACACTCTGTCACACAGTGGCCAAAAATACCAGGTCTCCAACCACCACCTGGAGGTTGGCAGAAGGAAGGGCAAGATTCTTGGAAGATGTAAAAGCCTGTTGTTGGATATACTTAATACTAAGCAAAGACAGTGTATTAGTAATTACAACAGAGGTCAAGCATCCACCTTCTCTTTTGAAATCAAGGATTCATACCTTTAACATTTTATTGATAAGCACACATAATTAATTAGAATAATGGACATGCAGTGTGATGAACCAATAGGATGATTTTGGTCTCACAACAATTCTGTGAGGTATGTTAGGCTGAGAAATAGAGACTTGCCCAGGACTACTCACTGAGCTACACGGGGATTCTCAAACCCATATTTCCTAACATACCACCTCCTATCAAGTATGGATTGGATGGCCAAAAATAAAGTTGAAGAATCATCATCAAATGGGTTTGGCACTCATCCCCAGAATCCCTAAGTGACACTCTTACAAGCACAAAATATTCCTAAAATCAGGGCTTTTTTTGTAGAAAAAGCCCAGCAGGAACTCATTAGCACAATAGGCCACACCCAATAGCAGAAACTCATTAGGATATTAGGCCACAACCCCATGCCTTCCCTTGGCTTGCCGGGCACCCTGCGGCTACCGGGAGCCCAGGAAAGCCCCTCCTTGAAGGGAAGGGAAGGCAGGGCCCGGGGGGGGGGGGTGTCGCTCTCCAGGCCTTCCCTCTGTAGCTACGCATGCAGAGGTTTTGGCTGTAGTGGGTGTGGCCAACTCTGAAGCCAGCCGGAACTCCATTCCTGTGCGTTCCTGCCCAGAAATAGCCCTGCCTAAGATAATATTTGTTGTGATGCCTTTTTATTTACTGCATACATCATTTGACTGCTGATACACTATAATAAGAGCTACTAGTGGTTGTGAATCAATCCTTCAGTCTTTTAACATCTTTCCACTTACCCTACTGATCAATAGGGTTAATTTCAGTTAAACCAGATACTTCTCTTAGCAAGAACCTTTCCTGTCTGTTAGGTGCATCTCACTTTGATGTATAAGCAGCAATAAAACTCTAATCACAGTGAGTATCCATTTCTATACTTAAGCAAGATATCTGTTGGTACAAAATCATCTCACAAAGGGAGGGTATTTCCATGGCATTTTACGTCTTCAGGGTTTCCTTTAATTTAAAAACACATGGAAGCGTTGTATTGATATTTCACAACTAGGAGTGGGTTAAATAGAAGGGGGGAAATGTGCTATTTTAAACTCTTGTGTAAACAGCTTATGATCTTTTCCAGACACTGCCGAATAACCAGCAAAATCTACCCACGAAAGTGACTCAGTCTGAATCAGTGAAGTTTACTTTACGGGATCTGATATATTACCTGACAAATGCAACACAGAGCTCTGGAACAGTAACATAGAAAGCATGCAATGTACTAGTCAGAACTTAGCCTGCTTACGAAACGGCTTTTGTGAAGACTGGCATTAAAACTGTTTGGCCAGCTTTATGGTTTACACTATATTGTTATAAACAGGCATCCACAAATTGTGGTTGGACTTGGTAGCAAAATCTTTTTATTTTCTACTAGACAGCTGCAAAGTCCAATGTCACTACAATAAAATAAGATAATTGGACCTAATACTAACAGCATCACCCTAAGCAAAATTATGCTCTTCTAAGACCATTCATTTTAGCGGAGTTGGACGGGTATAACATAGCTTAGGATGGCATTCAATGTAAATAAAAGGAAAACAGGCCATTAACATAAAATAATTAAACTCACTACCTTCAATGCTTGCAGTCTTCAATGGTATCTAAACTAATGTGTGCATGATTTCTTTCAGCTCTGAAATTAACGTTAAGCTTTATGCCACTGCTTGTTGGCCTGTCTGCTGTATTCAGCTCCCAGGCAAAAATGTTTAGACACAATTCTGGCTAGGCCCAAGCACCACGATGGAGAAAGTTTTATTTCTCCTCGCAGAAGTGGAGCCAGTAGTCTCCCACAAGGTTGCTCTTTTCACCCTAGCTGCCAAGAAAATCTGATCTAAGTTAGTGTCCAAGGACTAGGCCAGCAAAATGTTATTATTTTCTAAAGCCAGCCAAAGAATTCCTGAAGGATCATTCCTATAAATGATTTTTGGTAGTATTTTTGCATTGTGTGTGTGTGCGCGCGTGCACGCACACGCGCGTGTGCCCATGCCTGGGAGTCATAGCAACCTCTGGAGACTCCTACTGGGGCATGGAGGACATTCAGAGAAGTGGCTCGATAGCCTGCCTCTGCCTCCCGGCCCTGGTTTTCTTTGGAGGTTTCCCATCGAAATACTTGCCAGGGTCGGCCCTGCTTAGCTTCTGGGGTCTGATGAGATTGGGCTTGCCTGGGCTATCCAGGTCAAGGCCTTATTAAATGAATTTTAATTGTTACCAAAAGGTCACTTTTCATTGTTATGGTTTTGTTTACTCACTGTTTTGTTTACTCACTGTTATTTTACATTTGTTCTTGTTTGGAGTGGCCTTTGGCCCTATGCGATAAAACTGAATGGAAATATATTGTAAATTAACCTTAAACTGTAATTAATTTTGTAATTTTGTCCAGTTTGCTGGTTTCAAATTGTAAATATTTTTCTGTCATAAAATGGATACTTTTTACACAATCAAGACAGCAAATAGCATCAACAGGTTACAACCATCAGACAAGGAAATTAGGATTATGTTATTTTGCTCAGTTTAACTGCTAACGAGGCTTTCTTAATGGCATTAATATCTTACAGAGGTGTCAGACTCATTTGTTACAACGGCCAGATCTGACATAAATGTGACTTTGCCAGGCCAGGCCAGGCCATGTGTGCCGTGAAATGTAATGCCAGGTACTGGAGATATAAACTTTATAAAAGAAAGCAGCTGATAAACTCTGAGTTGGTATGTCCTCACTGCAAGGCCCCGTGGGCTGAGGGTGGTATAGAGGAAAACCCACATCAACAGATGGGCAGACTGGAGAGCCAGCAGCGAAGCACTGGGCAGATGCTCCTGTGCTGCCTGGAGAGGAGCAAATCCCTTCCCCAGCCTGTTCCCACTGCCAATACTGTGAGCCCTGGCCCCAGGGTAAAACACGAAGCAGCTGGGTGTTGTGAGCTCCACCCTGGCCCTGAACCACCATGGAAGGGGACTGGGAAGACAAGCTGAACTAACCCCCCTGCCTGAAGAAACAGGGGGCGGAGGCCCAGATCCAAGGCCATGTGCATTGCGGGACCCAGGCCAAGCAAAGCCTGATAAGCTGGAGACATCCGTGTGGCAGCAGCTGCCTCCAATCAAGGCCACCAGGTGATCCATGGAGGGGAGATGTTGGGAGTTCAAGCCAGAGATCATTGCCAAGCTGTACCAACCCCATGCAGCAGCAGCCGCCCCAGGCTGAAGGCAGCCGTATCATCTGATGGGGGATCGGGCACCATGCACACAAGGCTCTGGGTGTGGGAGAGACCCCAGGCCACCCAGCAACCAATATAGCCAGAGATCACTGGCACCAACCTTGTCTTAGAACCCTAAGCCTGCATGAATGCGGCTGTGGTGGCTCCCAACTTACCAGTGAAGCTGCCACTGAAGTGAAGGGGTTCTGCTTGACTGCTGCAGACAAGGTTGTTCTGCCATGCTGAAGCAGAATGGCTCTGCCCACTGTCCCCCCCCCAGCAGCCTCCTGTTTCCTCCATCACACCAGTTGCCTGGGGGCTGGAAAAGAGCCCTGGACGGGCCAGTTCTGGCCCCCTGGGCTTATGTTTGACACCCCAATAGGAGAGGCTTCTTTAGTGCATATTAATTACCGGTGGCAACTAGCTACAGATGTTTGTGAAACATCCCACTTGCTTATGTGGGAGCTGGAGGGGGGCAACAAGCATAAAGGTAAAATTGGCTTGTCCAGTGCTCCTCAGCCTGTATTTCTCACTTCAGAGGGAACATTAATAACATTGCAGTTTCTACAATTTCTTTTACAATCTTCTGGCCAACAAAGGACACTTCCATGGGTCAGAAGTCCTGAAATTCATACTGCACTTTGTTTGTGACTTGGTACCCACCACAAAGGGAACATTTTTGGGTATTGCAGAGAACAGCTAACCCTATATTTAGCAAAGAGTTTATTAAAGAGGTAGTTAACTGCTGAGTCATTGTTCTCTAAAGCTTAAGAAGTGTGTGTGGCCCTGCTTTCTCCCTGAAAAAAGCAGCTGTGGGAAAGACCCTAAATCTTATTTAAAAGATTTCTCTCCTACAGTGGAGAGAAAGGGAGGAGTAGAAGATTTCTCTGTTTGTTTGGTTGGTTTGCTTTTCTGAATATGTATATAGTTCTTGTGACTGAAGAGCACATTATAAATTTGCT
Organism: Gekko japonicus; assembly: GCF_001447785.1. NCBI lineage: Eukaryota > Metazoa > Chordata > Lepidosauria > Squamata > Gekkonidae > Gekko > Gekko japonicus. The sequence continues at coordinate 388,120 of NW_015161437.1, forward strand.
GTTGGATTAAAGGACTGACTTTGAATCAGGCACAACTGTAAGCCATTTACCACACAACTCCATCATTCAATCCCATGAGACATTTACTGGGTTTTGCCATGAAGACCACTTGGGAGGACACTTGAACCAGCTTCCCGCCCAAATCTAATGAATACTTAATGGTCAGGATCCAGCAAAGGAGACCCCCTTGTCCATTTTCACCAGCAGCAAAGCTGGTTGGATCCAACCCAATGTCATTAATTGTTACTTTATGACAATATTATTTTTGTATGTTGGTTGAAATGTATGGTATACATGGTTTAAATTAACTCTTTTACCACAATCTTTCTCTGTCACTGAGTCTTACAAACAGTTTAAGTCATTTGGAATTAGAATTTTGTAAAGAGATCAAGACGTAGTTACTGAAACCTAGAAAAAAATAATTCTCAGACCTGGTTGTTTTTACTCTTATTGTTTTATTTTGTTTTTGCTATGTATTCTTATTATATAAGCCCTTGTACATTAAAATTTTGGGATTGTTAACTTATTTTGGGAACTCACATGGAGCTGAATATTATGGCAACCAAATATTTTCCCATGATTTTCCTTTATCTCTACAGCCACAGTCCACAGATCCCAAGGCTGGCTGTTTGCCTGGGGGAAACAGGTTTTGCTGTAAAGCCTCCTCTTTTCTCAACTTTAATACATGTAAATAAACAGATTTTACAGACATGTTCTTTGTAGAAGATAACAGACTCTGTGATGGCTAGGGTGTGCATTTGTTATTTTCTTATCGGTATTTTCTGGATATTTTCCAACCGAATCTAAAGCTTGGTATTGTCTAAAGTTATCCGAAATGGCTGAGCCAAATAGCTGGTTACCTAGTTCCCTTTAAACACCTTCTGGGTGAACTTGCTGCTTTGTTTTCTTGTGGCATGGCTTGCAAAAGGCATTTAAAGGGACTGCATTCCCTTTAAATACCTTTCCCCCTTCATTGGAAATAATGGAGGATGGGGGCACCGGGGCTCATAGAATGGGACCCCCTGGTCCAATCTTTTTGAAACTTGGGGGGTTGAGAAGTACCAGCAGCTATGCTGCAGATTTGGTGCCTGTACCTCAAAAAACTGCCCCCCCCGAGCCCCGGATACCCCCAGATTGATTCTTCATTATAACCTATGGGGACCATTGAGTATAATGGTCCCCATAGGGTATAATGGGGTAGTAAAATCTCAGAAATCCCAAGTATTTATCAAATTTGAATACCATACTGGTATTAGGATTCAGGAATATCGGGAAATACCAATATTTTTCGGGTTCAATATACCCAAACCTGAAAAATATAGGGGGGCAGGAGTTTGCACACATTCAGATTTTAACACAAACTAGCTAGTTTTCAGTGCCTCTGTATATAATTTCTTGTTAAGTCATCAAAGGTGCATCCCTTCTTGATAGGGGTGACAAGTAGACTTACCTGGTCAGCGGGGCTCTCCCGACATCCTTCTGGGAGACCAGAAGTGATGTTGGGCATTTTCAGGTTTCAGGCCTGCTTCTGGTTTCGGGCCTACTTCTGGTCCGGGGGTGGTGGTGACACTTTGGTTTTTGTGCAAAATTCTATGGTAAATTTGGCTTAAAACTACAGAGTTTTCCCCAAAAACCAGAGCATCATGCCCAACTGGAAGTAGACCTGAAACCAGAAGTAGGCCTCAAGCCAGAAGTAGGCCCAAAAAGGTCAGTTGGGGGTGGGATTTCCTCCTGCCGGTCACCTGGCAAAAGCCTCTGAAAGCGGGAGTTCCCCCACTCCCACTGGCGGGCTAGCAACCCTACTTCTTGAAATCTGTGTAAAACCACTGCAAGCAATACATGCCATTCTGAAAAACTTAAGATTTTACATATTTTTAAAATAACAAGTGTTTTAGCCAAAACAGCATGCAAAGCTGCAAACTACAATTCATATTATAAGGAATGCTTCCAGACATTTCCTTACTAGCTCCCCTGCAGAGTATGTATCATTTCAGTGAAAATAGCCAATATATTTATACTAAAAACATGATAAGAAGGAACAATATCTCAGAGGTAATATTGATTAATTAACATTAGGGTTGCCGGCCTCCAGGTGGGGCCTGGAGATCTCCCGCTTTTACAACTGATCTCCAGCTGACAGAGATCAGCTCCCCTTGGAGGGTGGACTCTATGGCATTGTCCCATGCTGAGGCACCTCCCCTCCCCAAACCCCACCCTCTGCTGGATCCACCCCCAAAGTCTCCAGGTATTTTCCAACTCAGACCTGGCAACCCTAATTAACATAAACATTACTACGTGAAAATAGTCCGGTGTTGTTAAGAATCTCATAATGTTTACTCATTGTAGTAAAAGGTGACATCATAAAATGCTTCCTGAAACACCTTGAATCAGAGATGCCCATCCTTAGATGGTGATGAAATATCTGTACTCACAAGCACATGTTTTATGCTTCTGGCTCTCTGGTTTATTATTGTAATTGCATTTTCATTTATTGATAATTCTTGCTATCATTTTTATTGGTGAGGTTATTTGTGGATTTTGTATACTGCCTTGAGAGTTGTATCCGGAAGAAGGGAAGGACAGAACCTTTTCCCCAATAACTAATTCAGATAAATATTAAAAGTAAAAATTTTAAAAAGCAAGAGCTATACTTCAATACAAAAAGGAAGTAATAAAAATGAAATAACCATTTTGCAAACCTCATTGCCCCCTGGGAGAGGAAGCAACCTTTTGCAAAATGGGGGGCACAAAAACAGCAGGACAAGCAACAAAGGAAGATATACCGCGTATTTACCCACAGCAATTCTACAATTTTTTCAGTAGCTCATTGGGGTGAAACACACAGAGACAGGAAACCAGGGTAGAGGCAGGAAGATGAATTCCACCCTGGACAAAGAAAGAACTAAAACTTACCCTTTGAATGCAGTAGTTTGGCCAGCAACAATCACGTCAGCTTTAAATCAGGAGAAGGCAAAATTAGAATCCACACCTCACAGAGTAGCTCTCTAACCACATAATCATATGACTACAGTGCTGGTCACACGGACGATTTGCCCCGCGAAAGGGATGGACTGCCTTGAGAGTTGTATCCGGAAGAAGGGAAGGACAGAACTTTTCCCCCAATAACTAATTCAGATAAATATTAAAAGTAAAACTTTTTAAAAAGCAAGAGCTATACTTCAAATGGGCGCAATCATAACACAACATCTGGGAAGTGTAGTGCACCCATCTCCAACCCATACTGTCGGCCCGAAGAAGCGGATTTAAAAGGCACTGGAGAAAAGGTAGTAGCTTCCGGTAAATGCACGGCACGGGCAGGCATCTGATTGGAGACGCGCCAATAGCCCATGGCATCCAGCAGCCGTCTGCAACCCGTGCATGCGCAATGACGCAGTACTGCCGTGTTGCCTCGCTGGGACTACGCTGTTGCCTCCCTGGTGTGATTGGCTGCCGACAACCTGAAGACAGAGCCGCGGGGGACCGTAAGATCACACTCCCGCACTTCTTTTAGCTTTGCCTCTAAAATGCCTCCCTTCCACTGCGGATTTTCCCACTCGTGTGACCGGGGCCACTATAGAACAAAAAAAAAATCACCCGGATCCTTCAGTGACCCTGGTAATGAAACCAACTATATGCATCACCATAAGTAATCACTTTGCAGATACAAAACAATAATTTGGCATACAGTTTCATTCACTGTCACACTAGGCAAAAAGACCTCTGAACAGCTGGAGAAATGACAGTAATGTAGAAGTAAAAATGTGTGATCCTGAATTCCTTCAGAAACAGAGCATCTGAGACGAGTTCAGATTTCATCTCTCACTGGGTTCAATAGTAGTCCCACTCTTCCACTGCAACAACCCATGTGTTCATGATTCTGGCTGGATTGGAGTGTTTGGTGCTCATCCAAAAAGGAGGCAGTATCTGCTGCCTTTTCTGGGGCCTGGCAGAAGCTTACCTAAATGAGACCAGCAGCAGCAGCAGCACATACCCTCGATGCCCATCTTTCCTGGCTTACAACAGCTAGAAAAGACCACCAGCAAAAGAATGATACACTTGTAATGACAGAGCTGAGATGAAAGGACAAAAAGTGATATTTTTAACACTTAATCAAGCCTGAACTATGAAAAACATTAATGAACTCACAGGATTTAGGCTGACAGGGAAATCTGGCAAGACATTTAAAGGAGAGGCCAGAGAGGATGACTGTGAATCACTGGAAATCTAACAGAATCATCTTTCCCTTCAACACCAGCAGTTCTGCTGGAATATCTTACATGACAATAAGGCATTATAAAAAGTGAGACAGATAAGAAATTTATTTATAAATGGTTGCATTTAATGATTAAAATTATTGAAAAATTGTAGTGTCATCGAGAGCTTAAATATCATAAATACATCAAATGACAAATTCTGGACAAAACAATTGCTTCAAAAACATGTTCCTTACCTTAGAAAGAGCGTTTTTGGCCAGTTCCAGTGCTTGAAGATGGCTGAAGGCATGCTTGTTATCTGTAATGAGGCAATAATAAAATCAATTACTCTGGATTACTACAGCTTTAATAAACTTTAGTTGGAGCTGTTAAGAATTGGAAAAATAACAGGCTTTTTTCTATTGAAGACTACTGAAAGTATAAAGTGGCAACTCTAATCCACAGTGAGGGTTATAAAAACAGACTTTCCCTGCTTTCTCCACTTCCCACTTTACTGAAAAATAAATTTGCCTAATTTTTTTACCTTCAATAGCAAGTTTCTCTCTTCTCTCTGTATCTGTTTTGCTGTGTAATTATTGGTATGGATGACAGTGTTCTTTCTTAGCATCTTTCTACTAGATTTATAACAGCCACTGCTAGCAAGGAAAATGTTACGGGCTTTCAGAAAACATATGAATGAAGTGAATAAGACCTGCCAAAAGAGTACTTATTTTTCAGGAACTTATTTTTCAAAAGTTTGTTTTCATTCCTTTCTTGGAAGTAGAACTGAAGATTTGGCATTAGTACATACTAAAATACCAAAGATACCAAATCACCATACCTAAGTGTACACAGAATATGTCTGCTATCATAACATAATTGACCAAATGTTACCTAATTCTTCAGAATGGGTTGAAAACTTTTCTGTGTCAAGATTTATGCCAAACCAACTTTTATCTTTTTGTTTTTCCTAGTATTTGTAGCATTTGCTCAACACTGGTGGTTCCACCACAATATTTCAAAAAATTAACAGCTCAGAAGAACAACTGTAAATCAAATTCAGTTTCCATTCAGTCAAGCATTTTGGCAACAGATTAAAAAAATGTTTTCATTATAAGGAAAGGCTAGATCAGTATATGAGGAATTTCTGAGAAATGTCTGTTTCCGCACAACAGTAGTGACAGTTACAGGCTTTGGAATTCCAACACTGGTCTTCCATTCCCTGCAGCCTCCCCAAACGTTCGACATCAAATAGTAAAATTATGATTGTATTCTGTCCTGTTTTTCAAAGCAGCACAAAATACCACAGGACTTCAACGATGCTAAGAAGCACTTGATGATGGCCCTTTTTAAAATATTTATATTTTTATTGGTTTTTGTAAATAGTGATAACATTGATACAACAAATGGTTACATAACTGCTTAAAAGTGAATATAACGCAATGTGTAAGCTATATCATTACAGCTCTTGTACATACAATACATGTTTTCATTTTTCAGGGATGTTTTCAATCTGTCCAATGTAACATAAGCATCAGTGAGAAATTCTCTGAATTTGAGTGGAGGTAGTAGCAAACTCAATGGCTTTTCTTAGAACATCACTATGCATCACTCCACCAGGCAGTCTGAAGGTCAGGTCCAAAAGTATGACCCCATTTGACCTGGAAGCCCTGCCTCCCTTTGATCACATTATAGGCACAATCTTATTTTGTGCTTAATATGAATTGATTCTTGACACTGAAACTGGATTGTAGGCTTACATCCTCTCTTAAATTAAGCCTGGCCACCAGTACGCTCTCTTGTTTTAGGGAACATTTTATTTTTAACTCTGTATATTGCACATGCACACTGAATTACACTGTGGTTCTGTCCTGTTTCACCTTTCCCACAACCTCCTTGAAGAAGGATAGACAGAGTATCTTGATCTGCTCCTTCGTCTTGCCCACTAAAGGAGGGCATTCAGTCATTAGTTTGTTGTTGTTCAGTCGCACAGTTGAGTCCGACTCTTCGCGACCCCATGGACCACATCATGCCAGGCCCTCCTGTCTTCAGTGTTTACTGAGTGGTTATTTCAGCCTAGCTATCTCACAGGATAACTGTGAGCATGAACTGATACAAGGATTCATAAAAAGATGTGTTTTGACCTATCTGAGCACTTGTGAGTGTAAAAATAAAGAAGTATAAATAAAGTGCAATGGTGATCTTGGAACTGTAGATTTATCTTTAAATTTTAAAGTTAATAAATACCAAAGTTCAATAGTAAAAGTTTGCTGTTTCCAGTACTTCTAGAACACAGGATCATTTTCACAACATTTTCAGAAACAAATTAAGTAGGGCCCCGGTCACACGGGCTGGATATTGCGGGTGGGGAGGCGTGGCTAATTACCCCGGTGCAGTTTGATCCGCGATTACGCGATCAGCGGCACACCACGGGTCCTTCCCTCGGCGCCGGCAGGTAAATAAGGGACCGGAGGGGAATGCCGCGTGCCGGCGCGATCACACCACTGGCGTCTGGACGCAGCCCGTGGCAAACGTTTACTAGTACCTTGAAGGTACTAGTTTTTTAACGCGCATTCTCTGCGGTAAGCCATGGGTGCGCTCCACTTCCCAGATGGGTGCGCTCCACTTCCCAGATCCGCCCACCATCCGTGCCTCTCCCGCGGCAATTTTGCTGTGTGACCAGGGCCTAAGAATGTTTTTTTGGTCTACAGCATTGAGGAATTAATCTCTAGAGATCATTTATTGTGGCTATTAATGTGCTGCAGGTTCATTGTTATTATAATGCATTTCATTCTCTTCTACAAAGGAGTCTCTAGATCCCAAAGACAAGACCACACACTCTTAACTACATTTGATATGTGGCAAAACCACTTTGCCACTTGGCAGGATAAGAAAAACGGCCAAGCAACCCTGGAAGTAAATACTTTACCATGTGGAATTTATAGACAGCGTCAATGTTCCCTCTAAGCTGTGGGGTCTTGTGAGCAAAAATTCTACTTCATGAGCTACTGGCATTAAAGTTGTGAGCCAGCGATTTGGCTCCTGCATAAATTAGTTGGCTCTGGAGCCATTCTTCCTGAACTAAGACAAAAATCTGTGAGCCGGAAGCTAAAAACCTGTGAGCTGGCTCACACTAACTCAGCTTAGAGGGAACACTGGACAGCGTACGTGTTTTTTATCAGGAAAGTCCTGCATCAGGAAAATGTGCTGATCTCTACAGAAGTGAAGTAGGATATGTTCAATAATATGGGCTGCATGATATTGTTCTGTATACTTTTAGGCATGTGCAGAGTGCCTTTCCTTTATGAAAGAAATGTTTTTAAAATATCTCCTCAGAAGATACATCTGGGACACAAGCTCTTTTCTCCTCTGACAGCAAGCAGCTGTTTTTGTTTTGTTTGAAAGAAATCATTATAGACATAATCCTACAGTCTTCTCTTGTCCCACTGTGAATGTACCATTTATTACTTTTTTAAAGAATGTCTTATAGAAATGTCTTTTGGCCCTGATCTGATTCTGACATTTCTCTAGGAGAATGAAATTCTTACCAACCAGCAATGCAAATCGGTGTGTATTGCAGACATGTCTTCGTTTAAATGTGACTAAGCAATTAAATATGCTATAACGTGTATGACAATAATACATGAATTAAATTCAGTGTTTTCACTCTTGCAAAGGTTAATTCTGTATCTAAAGATTCTGCTGCTCTTAGCGTGATTGTTTCTGTCCAAATCATATTCTTTTTCAACATTTTTGTTTATTCATCTTACTCTTTACCTTTCTGATAGCAAAAACTAAGGTACACATGTTATGTGAGCATAGGCTGCAGTAATATTCATCTCTCTATCTAGTACTGTGTATATTTGCAATTTTGCTTTTACAAACCTAAGGTACTTATAGTTTTAAATTTCATGAATATCAATGTCATATGCTAAAACTTTCTGTTGTTAAAGTAATAAGACCATGTTTGGATCGATAATAAAGCATTGCATAGATTTCAAGTTTTCCCTAAATTTCTATTCTCCCCCCACTATTTTTTTCTCCATGGCTTCAACGTTTATGGACATATTAAACTACTTTTGATGGAATACTGGGGAGCCAGACAGCAATTCAAGAGAAGTTAAAACTAGATTTTAAGGGATTGGGAAAACTAACAGGACAAAAAACTATGAGCTTCTCTCAGGGCAGTAATGTTAGTAAGTTATGAGAAATTAATTAAATAACTATAGGCTCCAGTATAAGTAACCATAGTGCCCAAATAACCACCAATAGTAGAAACTCCCTACTGCATTTCTACATGGTGCCTTTGGGCCTTGCTCTTCTTTCAGCCATTGTGTGGCTGGATGGATGATTTTCTGTTTCTGCCTCTGAATGGATCATTCAATCACTCTCTGTGCAAAAACCAGCAAAATGGTACCCCGCTCGCAGGAGGCTGTTTGTCGCATCTCGTCTATGAGTCAGTGTTCTGGGTTTGCTTGTTCCTTTATCATGAGAAGACTTATGCAACAACACCAAAAAGACAGAAAAAAATACTAAGTAAGGAAGTTTCACTACGGACGGGTAATCCTCTTACATAGTTCAAAAGGAAAACTTTTTGGGGTGTAAGAGCCAGTGTTCCCTCTAACCTGAGTTCGTGTGAGCTAGTTTTTTAGTCTCCGGCTCACACATTTTTGTCTTCGCTCAGGAAGGATGGGTCCAGAGTCCAGAACAAGCTAATTTACGCAGCAGCCGAATCGCTGGCTCACCACTTTAATGCCAGTAGCTCACAAAGTAGAATTTCTGCTCACAAGACTCCACAGCTTAGAGGGAGCACTGGTAAGAGCCAAGTGTGTCCTTCCAGTTTTAATTCGGGAAGAGGGGGGGAAGCGTGCCTCAGTTAACGTGGAGGGCCACTTCCTCTTTCGTGAACTTGTTCCTCACAGGGACTGGTGGAGACCTGAGACGGCGTCCGTCTAAGACAAAGAGGGCTCCCCCGTGCCTACCTGGGCCCCCGCCACCCTCACACGGAGGGGAAGGCAAGGCTCAGCAGCCCGAGGAGGACGCGGGTCCGCGCCTTTCATGCTCCGCCCAGGCTGACGGCAGCCGGGAGGAATGCGCTTCCGGAGGCGATGAGGGAGCCGCGGCGGCGCTTGCAGGCCTGGACCTTCCCTCCGCTTGGCTCTGCAGATGGTGCGGTGGGAAGGAGCGGCTCTGCGAGGCGAGGCGGGCGGGACGGCGCAGCCCTCACCCCCACGGCGGCGGCGGAGGCGCTGCTCTGAGTAAGGCCCGGCCAGGCCAGGCCCGCCCCGGAACGCCGCGAGGGGGGAAGCGGCGGCGGCGGCAGCACTGAGGAGGCGTCTCGCGGCCAGGGAGGAAGAGAACGGGATCCCGCCCCGCCGCCAACGTCGCCGAGCCCTCGAGGGAAGGGGGGCCCTTTATAGCAGAGCCTCGGCCATGGCAAAAAAAAAGGGGGGGGGAGTCTGAGGCGAAGAAGGGAGGCCGCCGCCGCCGCCGCCCGCCCCCATCCCACAGCTGAGGGCCTTTGGGTCTCCTTTTCGAAAAGCTTCTAGCGAAGGCTTTCCTTATAAGGGTATTTTGTGGGGTGTGCTTCGTGGTGGGGAAGAGTTGAAGTTGTCCTCGTGGAGAAGACATTGCACCGTCTGGGAAGCGGATGCAAACAATCCCCCACCCCGCCCAAGTCTGAAACAACCCTTTTTCGCTGGAGCTCTTTCCACCTCCACCTCCTTTTTTTGCAGCCTGGTAAAGTTGATGTGCAGGGTTGAAAGTAGAATATAGAACAAGGATGGCACGAGGCTAATGCATTTGGGGAGCGTCCAAGCGGTGGCAGAGTTGGGTGAGCACAACAGCCCCTTTTGGCTACCATCCCTGGCCAGATAGGCGGAGTGGGCTATTCAGGCCTACTGGGTGGAAAGTGTCATCGCTTGCTGCTTGCTTGGTGGGAAGACATCTCCTTCTCCCCACATACACACACATGCACACTTAAAGTCACCTTGCAGGCTTTTAAGGCTTTCATTTTAAATTCGTTGTGAATCGGCTGTGATTGATGGCTCATTTGCTTTGATTCTTGACGTTATGCTACTCTGGTGTGGGGTGACAGACGGAGAGAGGCGCCCTTCTCTGTTAACCTACCTTGGCAGAAGGAGAATGGGAAAACCAAGTGTGCTGCCTAGTAAGGAGAGGAGCAGGAAATAGCAGTTGTGTCACTCACAGAAAGACTGTTATAAAGCTTCAGTGTGGTGCCTGTGTGTTCGAAAGCAAGTTTTGTGAGCTTCAGTGGAACTTATTTCCAACTGTGTCTAGTGACTGTTGCCTAATATCATGGATCCTAATCTTAAAACCTATTTCCGGCCCCGATCACACCACAAAGTTGCTGTGGGAGAGACACAGATGGTGGGCGGATTATCTGGGCGCGATCACACCCCAACATCTGGGAAGTGGAGCGCACCTGTGGCTTACTGCCGACAATGTGCGTAAAAAACTAGTACCTCCTGAAAAATACTGGGATGTAAAGAACAATTTGATTTGCTTTGATAGTTACTAAAAATTAAATGATAATAGAATAAGGATAAATATATAAGAATATTAGTTGATATATAAGTTACCTATAGATTGTGAATAGCGAGAAAGGGAGGTATAAAGAAAATCTAAGATATGGGCTGGAGGTTGGAGCACTGTGGGAAGCCGGAAGGGAGTGGGGTGTAGTAGAAAAGGATGTACGATAACTAATTTGTTATATGTTTAACTTTTTATTATGTCCTAATAAATTGTTTTGGGAAAAGAAAAAGAAAAACTAGTACCTCCAAGGTACTAGTAAACGTTTGCCATGGGCTGCCTCCAGATGGCCGTGGTGTGATCACGCCAGCGCGTGCCGGCGCTAAGGGAAGGACCCGTGGTGTGCTGCCGGCGTGTCTGATCGCATAATTGCGGATCAAACTGCGCCGGGGCAATTAGCTACGCCTCCCCCCCCCCCACAATATCCGGCCCATGTGACCGGGGCCTCCATTGAGTTTCACAGGTTTTTCTTCAGATGAATGTTTCAGTTTCAGTTGACAAACTTAATCATGGCTGTGGTCACACAGCCAGGAAAATGCGGAGGGGAAGCGTAGCTGTTTGCCCCGGGGGAAACGAAAGCGCGGTTGGGCGATCAGACCTCCCATGGAGGTCCCGTGGAGATTCCATGGAGGTCCCGTGGTTAGGGAGAGGTGCGGATCACACAGAAGTGGGGCCTTGGGGCAAAGAAGCGGGGGCCGCGCACGAGGGAAGGCAAGGAGGGGGCTGCCAGAGACAGCTGGCCAAGCGGCGCTGGGGAGAGGAGGGGCCAGCTGGCGACTGGGTGGTGTGGCATCGTGTCGGGCTCGGCGTTTTCCCCACCAGTGAGGCAGGCAGGGGGTGGGCAGTAGTTCTGGAAGGGCAACAGTCCGGGGAGCCGGCTGGTGGGGCGCGCGAAGAGGGCAAAGCAGCATGGCTCAGCCCCCTCCGCCCTGACCGCCCCTTCCCCAAGGAGACTTCCTAATCTGCCACCGCGCCCCCCTCTTCTGGGCTTCATCTCAGCCGCTGTATCGGCTGCCTTGTCCCCTTTCCCCCTATCTATTTGTCGCTCGCCTCAAGCCGTGCGCTCTTTGTGGCTTTCTTGAGGCTGCTCTCCTCTTCTCTGCACGACGTAAGTTGTGTGGGTTGTTTTTTTTATTAAACTAACGTTTGCGCATGCTCTGTTGATTGCTTTTGTGCATCCATGGAGACTTGGGGGGGAAAAAAACACCTTCTAGCTAGGGGACATGGGCGGGTGCCGGAACTACCTCCGGAAATGCGATCAGACGCCCGCCCTTTGCCCCGCTGTTTCCGGAAACTAGTACCTCCGAGGTACTAGTTTTTTACTCCGCTGTTTTGGCGTTTAGGCACGGGTTAGCGACGGGAGCTCTACACTTGCCAGATGTTGCCATGTGATCGCGCCAGGAAACTCCGCCTCTCTTCCGTCTCTCTAGCGTGGCTTATGCTCCGTGTGACCGCAGCCCATATTAATGTTTGCTTGAAATAAGTTTGCTTGTTTCTTCCTGTTGTTGCAGCCACAGGCAATGCATTTGTGTTTTTTGTCTTACCAGGTTTCATTTCCATGACACCTTATGTGGTCACAGTTTCTCTGTACTTGCATACATGTTTTGGATATAATTAATTGCATTTTGCACTAGTATGGTCATGCATGTTGTCATTTAACATGACCTTGTAGGGATTTTTGGTTGCATACTGTTCTTCCTCTTTCTTGCCTTCTCTGTCCCTCTCCTTCTGAGCAACACTTAAAGTTATGTTTTCACTCTTAATCATTTTTATGTGGTTTCTCCTGTTTGTCACCTTAAAGTACTTAGTGTGTCTATATTGCAACAGTGCAAAAACCTTCCTTGGAGCTCAAAGGTGTAGTTTATCTTCAAAACAAATCTGAAGTGGGTTAGGCTCACAAAAGGTGAGTTAACCATGGCCATGCAATGAGCTTTGTGGCTTAAGTAGGTATTTGAGCATGGGTTTCCAATGCTATAGCTTCTGAATCAGTGGAACTGTCAGATGCTTTGCAAATCTCTATAAAGTCCCTGTCATTTTTGCTGCTTTTTGGCTGGGACCTGCTGTTAGTATGCATGTATACAGAGCAAGGTTACCATGCCGCCTGGCTATTTTTGTATGCAAGCTGAGAGGGACAGCAGTAGAGCAAGGCGAAATCACTGAAGATAATTCCTTTGTAGCATAGGCTGGTCAAGGAACTTTGACTCCTCCTTTTTCTGTCATGTGACTTTTGGTCACATGAGCAGTGGGTTCCATAGTGCAACTTTGGGGTTAAGTTGGGTTCTGGGTCTGGACAGATTTGAAGACCATAGATCTGCACCATGCTGCTAATGTTCCTTGTGGATTTGCCTCAACCTTCACTCTTGACATATACACCTTTCCAGTGTTTGGTGTTAAACTTACTAATGTTTGAATTCTCTGGTACTTATCTCCAAGCAAACATCTATGGAATTTGGTACTTCTGAGTAATGCTAGAGTTCTTAGTAATACTGGAGCTAGACTTCTGAGTAATGCTAGAGTTTAGAGCCGCTACTTCTGTCTTCTTGTACCTCAGTAATTGGCTGTAGAACCCTTATCCACTGCCACATCTTTTGTACTTCTAGTTTTATCCACTTGAAATCCCACATTAACTGTAGTGTAATCTGGGTGATTTTGAATTGATCTGTTGTATATGATTTCCTTCAGATTGTTTCCTTAATCTGCTAACTGCACTTTAGTACCCTCCTTGAATTTTTATATTGAAACATGGGTTAAATATTTGTTAATAAAATAATGTTTACTAGCCAATATGAAAGCAAGAAGTCCTAAGTGCTGGAAAGCTGTATTTGTGCTCATGTGGTGGGTGATCAAAAGTGCAGCTGATTTATGGAGACCTTGTAGGGTTTTCAAGGCAAGAGATGTTCAGAGGTGGTTTGTCATTGCCCACCTTTGCATTGCAACCTTGAACTTCCCTGGTGGTCTCCCATCCATATTCTTACCAGGGTCAACCCTGCTTAACTTCCAAGATCTGATGAGATCAGGCTGGCCTGGGCTATCCAGGTCAGGCCATTTGTGTTTATGGGAAGTAATTAACTTGAGAGCAATGTTGAAGTGTCCATATAAAAGAGAAGCAAAATATCAACAGAAGGTAATATAGGAATGTAACTGAATGGAGAAGGTACACAAATGCTGTTCCTCTGAAACGGTATAAATTCTGCAGTTTAATAACTGAGTAGCTTCTGCTCTTATGAAAAAAGAGTTTTGTAAAGATTGCATGCACACACGAGTCCTTTTTAGACATTACAACTACTCCTACTGGGAACCTACCAACAAAGAGCGGTGCTGCATTCAATATCCCCAGTGTGTCTGGTGTGCTAGAGCAGTATGCACATAAAAAATCTTTGAGTTGCCCATTTCACATGAAATGTTGGCCACGTGTATCATGAGTACTCTCTGTTGCACACGTTCCCATTGGTAGGCTCCCAATGGGCGTGTTAGTGACATCTGAAAACGACTGCAGTTACTTCCTCTCCTAAATCAGGATTCAAAATTATCTAGATAGGCTGGAACAGTGGGCTGAGACAAATAAAATGAATTTCAATAGCGATAAGTACAAAGTCTTACGCTTAAGTACAAAAAAAAATCAAAGGCACAGATATAGAATGGGAGGGACTTGGCTTGACAGCAGCACATGTAAAAGGAATCTAGGTGTTCCGGTTCATCACAAGCTAAACATGAGCCTGCAGTGTGATGTGGCTGCGAAGAAAGCTAATGCGTGTCCAGAAGAGGGCAACCAGAATGGTGAGAGGGTTTGAATCCAAGTCTTATGAGGAAAGGCTGAAAGAGTTGGGTATGTTTAGCCTGGGAAAGAGAAGGCTTAGAGGGGACATGATTGCAGTCTTCAAATATTTGAAGGGCTGTAATGTAGAAGATGTAGCGGATCTATTCTCTCTTGTTCCGGATTGCAAGACTAGATCTAATGGGTGGAAATTACAAGGGAGTCGTTACCAGCTAAATATCAGGAGAAACTTCCTAACTCTTAAGAGTGGTTGAGCAGTGGAACAGACTGCCTCGGTAGGTGGTGGATGCGCCTTCGCTGGACGTTTTCAAGCGGAGGCTGGACAACCATCTTTCGGGTATGTTGTAGGGCTATCTTTTGGCTGTGGTCCTGCAGAGTGCAGAGGGTTGGACTAGATGACCTGCAAGGTCCCTTCCTAACATTCGATGGCCCCGGTCACACATAAGGGTTTGGGCCGGGAGAGGGCCGGATCGGGGGCGCAGCAAACGGGCGCAATCGCACCGCAACATCTGGGAAGTGGTGCGTACCTGTTCCCAGTCCAGCCCTTCAGGCCGAAAACCCACTGCAAAAAAGAACCACCCCTAGAGGTGGATTTATCAGAAAGGCCACGGCAAGCGCGGCCGTGGGATCACCGGCGCGTCCTTCTGCCGGCGCATCCGAGGCTCCTGGCTGAACTGCGCATGCTCACACATGTGCAGTTCGGCAGCCTCCCTCTCTGTTTCGTGGCTTTCTCCCCGGTCTCCCCGGCATCTGATCGTGCCGGGGAGCAAGTGTGCGGCGGCTCACGGGATCTGTGTTATCCCGCCGCCGCGTGCCTAATTTGGTGCGGCTTTCAAAAGCAGCACTTTGCCCACACATCCCCCCCCCGTGTGGCAGGGACCGATGATTCTATGAAATCTGTTGTGACAGTTTACCATGGGTTTCCTTGTTGGAATTAGTGTGATATCTCAAAATAGCCAGAATTTGTTGCTGTGACCTAGTACAGTCATATCAGAGTTTTTACCATTTAATTGTAGGGTCTTGCATGAGGTCAGTATCCAGGCCCTGTACATTTCTTCCATTTCCCCCCTTAAAACATACTTGAAGGGGAAGGAAATACCTGAGGTGGTCAGCGTAGAAAGCCAGCAGGACAGGCAGGAGTGGGGCACACATGTGCCTGAAGATATAGGAGTATGGTGGGGGTGGCATGCTTTCTGGGCAATGCCCATTAACGGCGTTTTTCAGATCTTCAAGTGCCAGATAACAAAGTTTTCATACTAGTTTGATTTTATGTTATTTCCCTCTACACTTGCTTTTAAGTGTCTCTCAGTGTTCTAAGTGGAAAGATGGAGACTCATGCTGTGGTCTGTCTCCCTCAACACATGCCATGAACATTTGCAGGCACTTCCATGAAGATGGAGGGCAGCCAGGTTTGTTAAAATAACTATTTGCCAATTAATTCAATGGGGCGTGGTGTGCATTCAAGATTTTTTTTACATTAGTCTTTAGCATACCTATTAGATTGTTAAACTCTAACAGAGGAAGAGGTGGGGGAGATTTTATACCCTGCTCTTCACTACCTGAAGGAATCTCGGAGTGGCTTACAATCACCTTCCCTTCCTCTCCCCACAACACACACCCTGTGAGGTAGGTGGGGCTGAGAGAGTTCTGAGAAAACTGTGACTGGCCCAAGTT
Organism: Gekko japonicus; assembly: GCF_001447785.1. Classification (NCBI taxonomy): domain Eukaryota; kingdom Metazoa; phylum Chordata; class Lepidosauria; order Squamata; family Gekkonidae; genus Gekko; species Gekko japonicus. The sequence goes on from NW_015161437.1 coordinate 404,314, forward strand.
CACCCAGCTGGTTTGATGTGGAGAAGTGGGGAATCAAACCCAGTTCTCCAGATTACAATCTGCCACTCTTAACCACTGCACCAAGCTGGCTCTCTCTATGACTGTATTAGAGTACTAAAGACATAAAAAATCTTTGTGTCGCCCATTTTGCATGAAATGGTGACCACGTGTGCAGCGTAGGATACTCCTGATATGTGTATGAAGACGTAGCTATGTCGTGGTACAAGTGTTGTGGGATCTGTTTGGCCATCACTGGACTGTTCCATATGCTTAATATGGATGAAAGTTAATACAGTGTAGTGGTAGAGTGTTGGACTAGGGCTGCAAACTGCAGTCTCAGAATCCCTTCTGCCTGAAGCTTGCTGGGTGACTGTGGGTCAGCTGAACCTACCTTACATTGTTGTTATGAGGATAAAATAAAGGAGACATGAAGAGTGAGATGATTTTTTAAAAAATATATTAAGCACTAATTCATTGGAACAGCATACTTGTAGAAGAATGTTTATTTGATGACAATACTGTGAATTCCTAAACATAATTATATCCTAAACTCATTGAATTCAATGGATAACTTGATTTAGAATTGCATTGATTTCAGGATTGTAGAGTTTTCCAGGAACCTCATATATAAGTCCTTAAAGTAACTCTGTAATGGAGGTGGGGTATTACTATCCTAGTATTACATACTGAGATCAGAGTGTAAGAAACAGTGGCTTGTTTAAGGCCAGCTAAGGAATTAGATTGCTGAAAAGATACCTGATCTGAGAATCTCACACTTTCTTTGCTACTGTGCTACACATTGTAGTGTGCTGGTATGCAAATGATAATTCAGGTGTCCTTTATTTCTGGTATAAAAATTGGGTGGAAATTATGAAAAAAATATTTTATAAAAATAAATTTTATTTGGGATCTGGTGGGGCCACTGTGGCTCAGAGGTTAAGACTCTGAGTTGCAGACTGGAAGGTCAGTAGCTCAACAGTTTGAGACCCTACTACCGCATGACAGAGTGAGCTCCCATCTCTGGCCCCAGCTCTTGCCAACCTAGCAGTTTGAAAGCAAGAAATTGCAAGTAGATAAATAGGTACTGCTTCCGTGGGAAGGTAGCAGCATTCCGTGCGCCTTGGCGTTTAGTCATGCCAGCCACATGACCACAGAGAAGTCTTCGGACAATGCAGGCTCTTCGGCTTGGAAACCGAGATGAACACTGCCCCCTAGAGTCGGATTCGACTGACTTTCAAGCAAGGGAAACCTTTACCTTTACTAATATTGGATTAGATCCAGTGACTGAACAGTTTGACCTGTTTTTTGGTTGCAGAAATAATTTGTATTTTTGTTTTGTGTGTGTGTGTTTGCCTTAGCTTGCACTGGAATCTTTCTGTGCCTACAGCTGTTTGGATTAAAGCCATAATTTCTGTGTGCAAGAGTGAATAGTTGACTGTTCTTTCATAGCATTTAAGTAAATGCAAAGATGCTTAACCTTGAACATATTTAAAAAATGCTTCCTGATACAGGCGCAAACCATAAGCATCCACCCTAATTGTGATAAACCAGATGACTCATTCTTGTGTCACAAAAAAGTATCCGAAGGAAATGATTAAGCAGCATTATCCAAGAGAGCCCACGGTTATGCATTCAGAGCTATTGAGTGAGCAGTCAGCAATAAGATCTTTAAAGGATGACGAGTAAAATACTTTGAATTTTAATATGATAAAAAGGACTAAGCCACATAAAGAGAGAGAGTGAGAAAAGAATGGATTTATACCCCACCCTTCATTACACAAAGGAGTCTCAGAGTGGCTTACAATCTCCTTTCCCTTCCCCTCCTCACAACACACCCTATGAGGTAGGTGGGGCTGAGAGGGCTCTTTTGAGAACTGCTGTTTCCAGAACAGCTCTGAGAGAACTGTGACTGGCCCAAGGTCACACCAGGAGGAATGGGGACTCAAACCTGGTTTTCCCATATTGGAGCTCCTAAGAACATAAGAGATGCCAATGTTGGATCAGGCCAAAGGCCCATCCAGTCCAACACTCTGTATCACACAGTGGCCAGAAATACCAGTGCCATCAGGAGGTCCACCAGTGGGGCCAGGACATTAGAAGCCCTCCCACTGTTGACCTTCCCCCCCAAGCACCAAGATGACAGAGCATCACTTGCCCCAGAGCCCCTATCTATACCTTGTGGCTAATAGCCACTGATGGACCTCTGCTCCAAATGCTTATCTAATCCCTTTTTGACGCCGTCCATGCTTGTAGCCGCCACCACTTCCTGTGGCAGTGAATTCCAAGTGTTAATCACTCTTTGGGTGAAGAAGTACTTCCTCTTATCCGTTCTAACCCGTTTGAGAGAGATCTGTGGTTAACTAACCATTTCTAAAGATAGGCAGTTCAGTTTCTAGCTCCTAACCACTACACCAAACTGCCTCTTTATGGTTTGGGACCAGCACACCTGAAGGAGTGCCTTTTTCCAAGACCCTGCTTAAGGCTTGTCCACCTTCAAAGCAGGTAGCATCCTGGGAGGGGGCCTTCTTGACCCAAACACTGGCCTCTCTCCCCAGAGAGGCTTATCTGCCTCCTCCTTCAGTTGCCGTCTTCCACCAGGGGGCGAAAATTATTTTTTTACTCATTTGGCATTCCTTTATTGATCCTTCCTCCCTGCCCTATGTTTTCATTTTTTTAAAGTTGTTGTATTTGTTGTTTAGCTCTGGTTTGTTTTAATGATGTGTGTTTTGTTGGTTCTAATGGCCCTTATGGGACCAGAAAGGTGAGTATAAATTTTGTAAAATAAATAAAATATAGAGTAAGGAGTTCAAAGACAATCATTTAATGAAAAGTACTTTCTCTCCCCCCCCCCCCCCCGTATTTCAGCTGCTTTTTGGATGGGCACATGTGATGTCCTTGTGCTGATGTGATTTAGAGAGCGGTCTTATATTTAAGGGACTTTACCTCTTCTTGTGAAAGTTTCTAAATGTCTGTTACTTGACATTTCTGCTATAAAGCATTTGTTTAAAGTATATGTGACCAGGCTTAAGGCTTCTGTTAATGGTCTCTCTGCAAAATTTTTCAGTCCTTAGACTACTACATTTTCAGTCCTTAAGTGTAGTCTTTGAGCCCCAGCAATGCTGCCAGTGTATCAGGAGCTCACCTCAGTCCCTTGTCTGGAGAACTGGCCCTGTGTGCTGAGCAAACTGTCCTGACCTGGCACTGTTTGGCATGCATGCCAGCTGCTGCTTTCTTCACTCTAGATCAAGGTTACCCTCATTGTTTTCTGATAAGGATCACAACATATAACAACAGAGAACCGTGTAGCACTTTGATATTTGTTTGAGAGAGATCTGTGGTTAACTAACCATTTCTAAAGATAGGCAGTTCAGTTTCTGTTCTGGAAAGAAAGGCTTTTCTCATTGTATGAATTACTACATGTAGTTAATGTTGGCACTTGGTATTCCTGTATTGATATATGTGCTGCAAGACTGTAATACGTGTTCATATGAAATGTACAGAACAAATAAGTCTTTATTCATGTTTTAATGTAAAACCACTCTTGGACTGAATTGAAAATTTAATCATTTATGTTTAAACTACTTGTTCCTTCTGCTATGAACAGTTGGGCATGTAGTGCAGTCCTGTGCAAAGTGACTTCTGTCTTGGAGTAACACTGCATATGATTGCTACATGTTTGCTAATACTAGGGAAGGGCATGAACTGGCTCCAAATTTTGGGTGGTTCATAAAGTGAAGTTCGTGACAGGTCGACTGGCACCAACTGTTCATGAACTTTCCAGCGGTTCTGTCTGCCCTCAGTCTGAATGTGTACAAAACTTCAAATGAATTGGGGGGTGGAACTTGGAGGGCATGTAGAGGAGTATCCAGGGGAGGTCCCCTGTGATGTTGATATCTCTAGCTTGCACAGGATCCACTCTATACACTTCTGAAACCTGCACCTGTCAATGACAGGAGCAGATTCAGGTGTTGTCCATAGAAACTCGCAGGGGATCTCTGGCTGACTCTTTTCTACCCACCCTCCAAATTTGGTGAGAAGTGGATTTACAAGGTCTGAGTTACGGCCCCCCAAGAAGGTGCCCCCAGGAAAGTGCTTTCTGGGGGAATGACAGGCAGTTTGGTGTCTCTAGCACGCCGGGGGGGGGGGGGGGGTTTTGTGCCCTCATGAACCAAACCAGTTTTGTTCATTGGCTAAAAGTTTGTGACAGTGTATGGTTCACGAACTGGTTATACCACGAACAGAACCTCATTTTCCCATTTAGTGCCCGTCCTTAGCTACTACTGTGAAGTGATACAGCAATTCCGAAAAATTGTAGTTATGTTAGATTAGTTTATAAGGCTTACAAATAACGGCTGACCCGCCATTTGCCCATCTCTCCTGTATCTGTCACAGCTCTACAGTTTCCTTCTTTGAAAGCAGATCATGATGCTATCTCAGCTGCTTCTCTTATCTCTCTGCGGAGTCCGTACAGTGAGAAAAACAGCCACCGTCTGACCTTTAAAAGGCTGAAGGTTTATGATACCCAGCACCATGATGATGTTCGTGACCTACGTTGACAGCATGGTAGCACTTTTTCAGAGAAGACTTCATCTCTTAGCTCTATAGTGTGTTTCTGTTAGTTATGGGGAGAACCACCTGTGGTTGTCCCATGGAGCTGTCTTTTTTTTTTAAAGTGATCTCTTGATCGTCTTTGTGAATTTGCATTAGCTGGAAAGGCAGAGAAGATGGGCGAGAGGATCCTTGCTTGCCCTGGGACAGTATCTTGTCTTTCCAAATTCCAAACCATATTGATAGCCATCATTCCACATTTATTTATTTATTCTTCACATTTCTACCCCTCCCTCCCAGCCCGAAGCTGGCTGTTGTCCATGCAGCTCCCACAATCCCAAATATACCCATTTGGGTGGTCGAAGGGAACACTTTCCTCCCCTTTTTACCAGGGAAAAAACTGATTGGATTCAACTCTTGCATTTCTACTGAGAATTGATGAGACACTGCTGAAAATTCTGGGCACCACAATAAAATGGTGCCCCGGTGCCAGGGATTTGTTAATCCTGTTGTGTATGCTTGTTTATTGGAAGGTGAAGTTTTTGTCTTTTTTCTAGTCTGCTGTGGAATTGCAGCTTACGTGTAGTTGTGCTTGAATCTTTAGTGTTCCTTACACTCATGCTTACAGCCATTAATGTTTCATATAAAGAAAAATCATGAGCAACTGTGCTGAATTGTTTCTGTTTTGTTATTAGAGCTGGAAAGCTTTTAGAAGCAGTACACCAATGAGGCAGTCCCAGGTTTATATTTATGACTTCTTGTCATAGTTTATGTGAAGCTCCATATACATTTATAGTAATAAAAAGATGTGGCTACTTGCCTGTCAGTCCATGGCAGGCATAATTAATCAGAAAATAAACCTAGGAGCCTTAAAATTGGCCACCAAATTCAGGATGGTCAGGGGAACGGCAGTGCCAAAAACAAAGGGAATATCCCTGTTTTACTACTAGTGTTAAATAGTACTGTGATGGTTTCAAAAGGAATCCTCCGTCCAGCTGTGCATTCAGAAGGTGACAGGTTTAATCTATAAGAATGTGAAAATGGTTTTTAAAAAGATGTGTTTCTGACAGAGCATCTGAACTCTTTTGATACTCAGTGGGTAGAGGACACATTGTAATTTAGTGACATATTTGGGTGGAGACATCAGAAGCCAGAGTGCTGAAGGAAATGGCAAACTTCCTTTTTGTGAAGAGAGAAAATGCACTTTGCTTATAATGGGCAAACATTTCTCCCCCCCCCCTTACGCTTCTTTAGAACAGGTCCATAGTGACCCCTTGCCCCAAAGTCCCTGATCCCATTTACCTATCATTATATGGCTTAAATAGTGTTGTTGTCTTCTATAAATATCACTTTATCACAGAATAATCTGAATATTGTTTCCAAGTTTAATTTGTAAGAACAAAGTAGCTAAACTTGTCTGTTTAAACTCCGTTTATCCCCCCCCCCCACAACAAGAGTGTAATTGACTTTCTTGTATGGTTTCTTTTCATTTGAGACAAGGACAGCCTACTGTGTAATAAATACATGTAAACTGGAAAAAATACTTATACACTAAACAAAATAGATTTTGTGTGGCTAAATATGGGCTTAAAAATACATACTACTGAATACCTGTTCTTGGAGTGGCTGTGGATAGAAAGTATCTGTGGTGCACAGATTACTGTAGGCAACAAAGTTTTTGATAGAAACTGCAACAGGAGTTTTTGCTACTGAATTGCTGTAATGTGATTGTTTCAGAGGAAGATGCTCATTAGAAGTGGATAAATTAGATTATTGAATAACTGAGATCAACTAAACAGATAATAAATAAATGGGGTATAGAATTAACACATGTAACCTCCCACTACAGAACAAATTGAATTATGAAAATTGAATTACTACTACAAGTACTGATTTGAGGACTTGTAGCAGATGAATGAATCATTTCTTCAGCATTTGAAGAAGTAAGAGCTAGTCCACATTGATGTACATCATCTGATGACTCAGTGGAATCTCTGAGCTGCCTTGGTTGCAGAGCGTTTTTGATTATTGTTAAGTTCTGTGTTGTAATTGTGATAGTTCATTCATGTCACCATCCAATGCTGCAGTCAAGTGTTAAGTAAGCATTTGTGAACCTACTTGGAAAATAAACTAAACTATGTGAGGTGTTCATGAATTTAGTCATTTGAGAATTAGGGAAAGGCCTGCATCAACCCCAGATATTGTTAAAACTTTGATAATGGATTTCTTGGTTTCTTGGTTTGTTTTTTTCCTACAAGGGGTAGGGAGAAGTGTGGATGTTGTTCTGCGATTTTTTTTATAGGGCAAGATAAAAACATATTAGATGGATAAGGCTGATACTCATGTCCTTGATTTTGATTTGATTTATTTTTCTGGTTTCACCTGTGCCTAGTTCATCAGATACTGCTTGCTTTCTGTTGTCAGTGACCCTGTGTTAGTCCAAGACCCAAGCAACATGATGGGGCATATTATCTTTGATCCAGTTAGCCTCTTTAACTCCTCATTGCATTAGCACTCCTTTTTTCTTTTCTTCTGAAAAAAGTAACTCTTCCCACTGGTCACGTTTTCAGACATAGCTTGTGCATGCGACCTACGGAGCCTTGTTTGTTTGGGAAATGATGGTCACACAGCTGGTGATCTGAAGCTTTTTGTAGAGCTCTTTCAGATGTTACAATAATCCTGTAAGGCAGATCAATATTATCCTTGTATTGCAGGGAGTGAGAAAAGAGAATAGCTTGTTTCCGAGGCCACCTTGTGAGTTCATAGAAGAGGCAAGATTCAGGCTGTGGCCTTTGTGATTGTGCCACTTCTCTAGGTCACGTACCCAGTGAGTGCAGAATGATGTGATTCAAATGTACTGTAGTGGTTGGAGTGTTAGACTTGGGCTGGGGAAACCCAGTTTCAAATTCCCATTCAGCCATGAAGCTTATTGGGTGACCCTGGGCCTGTCTCAGTCTCTCAGCCTAACTCACATAACAGGGTTGTTACGAAGTAAAAAATGGGAGAACTAATTATGCTGCCCTGAGCTTCTTGGAGGATGAGTAGACTAAAAATGTGATGGAATATGTTTATAAGAAATAAGTTGGTGTGATGCAGACATTGAACATGTTGTGATGTGAGAGCTATATCGTATGAAGATTTTTCAGTACTGAAGGTTCAGATACAGGTTTTAGTGCAGGCAACAGCCCTTGCTAGCTAAGGATAGTCAGTTTACGTCACTTGGCTTCTTATCTCTGTTCTCAGATGACATTTTCTCAGGTCTAACATACCATGGAGGTGAAATAATATAAACACTTCTAATAATGATGCTCTGTAGAAACATTTCCTTTTACACCATACTAGGAACATTGTTTTCTTATTGATATGTTTTATCTTTTCATGTAAGCTGCCCTGAGCCGGCCTCGGCTGAAAGGGCGGGATATAAATCTGATTAATAAAATAAAATAAAAATAAACTGTTATAATTCATATTGCTAGCCAGTGAGGTGCTTTGAAAGTTTTTAATAGGTTATGTTCAATGAAAGCCACTTAAAATAGTGTTGGTCTAAACCAGGGGTGTCGAACTCAATTGTTTCGAGGGCTGGATCTGACATAAATGGGACTTTGTGGGGCCGAGTCATGTGTGTCATAAAATGTAATGCCATGTACCAGAGATATAAACTTTATAAAGAACACAAACCAACACAATGAAAGACATTATTTTTACTTAAAACACAAACATGCCTAAAACATTAATAATTAATGAACAATAATGAAAACATTAACAATAATTAGCATCTTGCAATATTTTATTTAACAGTCTTTGATGACTGCCACCTCTTGCTCTGAATTATTGCATCAAAATCTGGAGACAATATCTGTGCTGTAGCAATCTTGAGTATGCCTAAACCTGCAATCATACTCCCCATGTGTATATTTATATGCCACTTCATCTCATTCTTGAGCTGGCACACAAATTGAAAAACAGTATAAACTCAGAAACCGAAAACTAAACACAATTGAAATACTATAACAAGAAACAATAGAGAGGCTGAAGAGCTAATTAACATGTAACATGATGAAGCCAGCTTTATTCAAAGAGGGGTTTTTTGGGGGGTGGGGGGATTTTGCTAGCAGCTCATATCCAAATTGCTATCAGGCAAAGCATCCATAACTCTCCAGAAAACTTATAATGCAGATTCACCAGAATATAACAGCAAAAGTACTGTATTCAAAGAGGTTTTTTTTTTAAATTGACTCTGACTTCTCAAATTGCTACCAGGCAAATAATCCTTAACAAACATGCAACTTTACTACAATATAATAATGGGGGGGGGGGAACCTTACTCATCCCACGTCTGAGCCTGCAGCAGGAAATTGTGCCTCTTCCAGTTTGCAGCTTTCGTAAACAAAACACAGCAGGGAGCTTCAAATTGCAAAGGATATCCCAAAAACAAGTTGCAGAACACCCTGAGGCTCTTGAAGTCTTTGTGAACAAGCACATGAGGTACTTTGCGCGGCAACAACAGAGGGAGAGGAAACAGCTAATCGCAGCCACCAGAAAAGCTAGTCACGTGGAGCTGCCATCACACTGAGCTTCAACAGCTGATCTCAGTCCCCGAAAAAGCCAGTTTCAGGGAGCTGCCGATCAACCCCAACAGGCAGCAGTAAATCTTTACCAGCAGGGGGCGGCGGTCTACTCATGGGCCGGATTAGAGACCTGGTTGGGCAGGTTCCGGCCCGCGGGCCGTATCTTTGACACCCCTTGTCTAAACTATGGCATAAATGAGAAATTATCATTTGAGAAATAAGATTTTTGCATTTGGAAAGAACAATTAAGGCAATACTTGACAAATCCTAGGCACTAGGTCAATGTACTAACATTGTTATATCAAATGTTAGGCATTCTTTTTAGTTTCATAACAACATCGTGCTATATAGATCTTTGAATACTCTTTAGCTTGAATGTAAATACTCTTAAGTTTATTTGGGGGCATCTTCTAAATCATACATGCAGTCTTATGGGATCCCTCTGGTCTTTGTACCTGTGTATTTGGTACCAGGCAAGTGCAAAGCATTGTACAGTATATAGAAATTTTCACATCTGGGGGTCTATAGGTGGACAAGAACAGGGTGAGGTTGAAGTTAAGGTTTGAGAAGTAGTTTTTAGGATGCGATGGGTAGAAGTTATGGTAGTGCCACACTTCATTAAATAAAACAGGTACTTTTGAATAGTTTCACTAAATTTATTCTTTGAGAAGGAATTTAGGACTTGTTTATATATAATCTGATTATTATTTGTAAATTAAACAATTCAGAAAAAAGCTTTACAAATTAACTTCCAATTCTTTTTATAATTTAATATTTGTTTATAACCTGATTTAACACTTGCAGGTAATATGACTCCTATTGAAAAGCATAATGTTTGACTAGAATTAATGGTGAGGGTTTATTCATACAGGCAAGTTACCACTTGAGCCTAATTGGATATGTTATTGCTAATTGTTCATTTGTTTTTACAGGCCATTGTAAAACAAAATCTTTACTGCAGGAGAGGAGTAAAGCAACAGGCGGCTTTTTAAGACCTTGTGTGCTTATATTCCTTTTTATTACTCGATTGATGAGACCAAAAATGTAGAAAGATATATTGGGATAATTTTAACCTGTTGATTATTTCTTACTGGACTGTATGACTGTTTTGTAACTAGAGTTCTGCTTTGCTCACTTCACTTGCCAGCCCCGTAGGTAACTGCTCTAAGGACAACTTTTGCTTCCACTGCAAATAGCACAGTAGGGCTTTCTACAGATAATCTGGGCCACCATGCTTCTGATTCCCTTCATTTTGGGGAGAAGATTGGGAGGGAGGTAATTGGAAAATCCTAGCTTTATTTTCTGAGGAATTATGAGTGCTCCAGACAGACACCTCCTTTTATTATTATAGATTACAGCTGCCGAAACTGGTTTGCAAGTGCCATATTCTTAAAAGTATCATTCCATCTTGACACTGGCTCATGTTTTCTGCCATTTTTCACATGCACACACACACACACACACACACACACACTTATAATCTTATCTTGAAGGTGAGAGCATGACGAAGAAATTGCAAAAGTGGCTGTTCCTAAGAAGCAATAAAAGAGGGAGACTGGCTTCCTGTTCTTTTTATGCTTCTGACTCTTGTGTGAAGGGAAGGTAAATATTCCTCCTTGGAGAGATGCGTGTTTCTCCAAATAGGAACGGAACACTTGTGGTGAGTGTCCATCTCCCTGTGTTGGATGAGAGCTATGAAACTGCAGGAAAAGAAATGTAAATAGTTTGTTTCCTGTCTGATTGCTGCTTTACAATATTCCAGGTGGTTCTATGTTTTCTAAAAGCATGTTATTGTCTCAAGTGGGAGCCCCCGCCCCTGGTATCAACTCAAGATACACCATTCAAAATGTATTCAGAGTTGTATTCCTATGCATGGTCATCCATATAAAGTAGTTAGACACAGTGTAAACTGGTCCTTTTGTGTGTATGCAATGTTATGCCGTATTTCTTAGATCTATCGCAGATTTTGCTCTCAACAGAATTCTAAAAAACAGAATGAGCATTGAGTTAATAAGGTATTACAAAAGTCATTCTGTTCATACTGTCAGTTTTTACAAGTCCATTATAAAAACAATTACATGATTTTTACAGCACGGTTGGGAGAGCTGTGTGGTCACAGTGTCGTCTGAACTGCATTTGTGAGCCCACATTTACTATAGCTTTGGTGCTTATGAGAAAAGAAGAGGAGACATAACCGATTTGTTTGATTAATTTCGCATTTATTTTCCAGGCAAATTTCAAGTTGTTCATCTGGTTTGGCTTATTAAACTGCTTTATCGTCTGTGGATTTGCCCAGCAAGGTAAGTTCAGGAGTTTCGAATTTGTGATGTTCTGTTGCTGTGGGTTTGTGGATTATTGCATTGTACAGACCTTGGATTGCTGTGCTGGTATTGAATGATTCATGCCAAAAGATGGGGTGCTGCACTGATGTGCATTGTTCTTGCCCTGCATTGCCATAGCATTGACACTGGTGTGGGAGCCTCTCAAAGAGGAGAGAGCAAGAGGAGGAGTTAGTGCTCAGAAGGGTTTGAGTTGAACCTTATACGGTAATGCTAGTTTTCCTGACTTGAACGCCAACTGGAGGACACTAAAATGCTACTACACCTTGAATCTGTAGCTCTCTTCAGTGTGGAGTGACGTGAAATGCATTGCATCTCCTACGCTTCCAAGCAAGAAAGAGAGCAAAGCTGTGTGCAGAGCTATGTGGCATGGTGGCTGCGCTTCCTACCAGAGGGGTGTGTACAGAAGTGTGCAGTCAGTCACTCATGGCTACTAAGATTCAGCTTTGGGGCTTTTATGTATGTGGTATTGTAGTCCAGTCCAGAAATTGTACTATTTGAAGTAGCCTTAATACCTGGATTCATTATGAGCAAGAAAAAAAGAAGCCAGTGTTAGTGCAACATGCTTGCACAAATGCTTCTAGCTTGGATAAGTGAGACTTTGCAAGCTCCTTATCAGCATTACTACATTTATAACTCTTCATATAACGGATTAGCAGGGATGATGGGATTCCTGCAGTTTAGTCTGTTCTTGGTTTGCTTGTTCTCTACTCCTGGGGGAACTGAAGACTGAATCTTGATGGAAGAGAAGCCCAAGAGTGGAGAGGGAAAAGTCCGTCCCTCACCACAAATTTTTCCCCATTTTCCCCCAGTGCTGGGGAAGATTTTTCTACAGCTATAGGAGCACACGTGTGCAACCGTGTATTTCAAGGAGCTTGCTAAGTGTGCTCACATGGTTTCCATAAGGTTCCCCAACGTTAGGGAAGTCAAATGGAATGCAGTTACCAAGGTCTCTAAATTGTGAGATTTCTTATTCTCAAAGTGTTATTAGCTCCATGCACTGATTTTGCCACTTACAGGAGGTCCTCTTAAGTGTCAGAATTCCTGCTAGGAGTGGAAGTCTGTACTTCTGGCAGTGATGCTACAAAAGCTGGCTCCCAGGAAAAACCCTGGCACTTAAAGAAGGTATACTTCTGAGAGCAGTGCTCTAGAGCAAAAGAAGCCATTCTGATATGTACAGAACATTTCCTAAGTGTTATGGGTAAGCACTTGTGAGATCCTCACTTGCTGGATCACACAAGTGCACTGCAGTAATGCTTAGGGGGGAACAGTTTCTTGGTGTCCACCATCTCTGCAAACATAGAGTAAGGTAAGGCTTTTTTTAAAAAAATACAAATTTTGCTGAACTACTCATTAAAAGTCTCTCGGAACCCGTGAGCAGTCTGAGAAATGGAGGACCTTGGTTCAGTTGTGAATTTGCGATTTAATTGGATTTTGCAAGCACCCACTGTGGCTATTTTAGCTTAATTGACATTTACTAAGCTCAAATAAGCTATGTATGACTATTAAAATTATCTTTTATGTACTTTCTTACAGGTGGGAGCAATTGTATAAAAGTTAATGCAAAATCATGTGCTGACTGCATTCAAGCTGGACCAAACTGTGGATGGTGCAAAAATATAGTATGTATTTTCTTCTAAATGTTTTATGTTGCTATTTTCTGTTACGTTATATATGTAGTCATGCCTGTTTAGGCAAAGATTTGGTTTAGTACTTTTCCTTACACTGATAAATTAGCTGTAACTGTAAACAGAAGCCGTAGGGCTCTTTGACATGAAATGTTGAAGTGGATCTGAGCTACGATTTTGACAAGGTGGTTTAAAATCAGCCGAAATCAATTTCAGATCTAATTTTTACTACAACCTGCTCTGTTGCCAGTCAGTGGAACATCCCACACCCCTTGAGTTAGAGCCTAAATTAATTTCTCAGGGAGTCTGCATAGGGACAGAAAGAAGATAAAGCTCGTAGGCAGTACCTTTGCTGGGTAGCTCCTTGGTGCCTGCGGACTTATGTTTTGTATCGGTATTGGAGTAGTTCTTCCCTCCTGTCCCTAGACTGCACTTAAGATTAAAAGTAGTGGTAAGTAAGATCAAAATCTAGAAACAATTGCCAGTCTGCTGCTTGCATTGCAAACAAGATCAGCTGTGGGGAAAAAGCTAATGGAGCAGAAATGAGGGAACAGGGAACAGTAAGAATCAGGATGGCGTTGTTGCTTTTTGTACAGTGATTGGGGATTGGTTAGGGCATCTGATAAGCAAGGAGGGGCCCTTAAATTTCACCTGACCATTTTTTGTGGAATCCACCTGTCCCCTGACCACAAGCAGAGAAGTGGAGGTTGGTCTCACACCGGGCTGAGGCACGCTCAAAAGTGAAAAAATGGATGCTCGCTATTTCTGAATGCTTCCCTTTCCAAGTGAGGTGAAAAGATCATGCCTTCCCTCCCGGAGTTCAAAGAATCTTCCATTCCATTTTGGGCAGAGAGGCATGCAGAAATAGGGAGATATTTTCACTTCTGCTGAGCACCTTCCAGCTTAGTGCAAGACATGTGAATGACCACGTCCTTCCAAAGGAGCAGAGAGAATGAAAAGCACTCTAGTGAGACAGGGATGAGATAGCACCGATCCTTTCTCTTAGAACAGATAGGATCATTAACTTGCTGGCTGGCTAGGGCACATTCTGAAGCAGTGAGGAATTTCCTTGGTATTTCTGAGCTTGTGCCAGTCCAACACAAAACTATAGACTGGCTCTACTCCCCTTTCCTCTCCCTCCCCCAAGTCCTTTGTGCAATGTAAATGCACTGGAGTCCAGTCTGGGAGTTTTCCTTTTACCCAGGCAAATAAGAGTTCTCTCCCCTCAGAATTGGAGGAGAATATCTTAGAATAATTCTCAACTATGAAAGGAGGTTGCTACAAGGTATAGCTAGGAACTCTCGGTCTGGGGCAAGTGATGTTCTGTATTCTTGGTGCTTGGGGGGCGGCATCAGTGGGAGGGCTTCTAGTGTCATGGCCCCACTGCTGGACCTCCTGATGGCACCTGATATTTCTGGCCACTGTGTGACAGAGTGTTGGACTGGATGGGCCATTGGCCAGATCCAACATTGGCTTCTCTTATGTTCCTCACCCTGGAAGACTAGAGAGCGTACTTGTTAATAAGGTATTTTAACTAATGGTACAAGCCCATTGTGCACGACCCAGATGTCGATATACCTGAGCAAGTTTAACATCCAGATTGATACATTTCCTCATCCTCTGGTTGTTAAACCCATTTGCAGGCAGAAATGTGCGTCTCCCTCCCACGGAGTCAGTCATCATTTCTTTCTTCACATCTAGCTCATCCACAGAAGTTCCGTTGACTTTTTCTGCAAGGCTACTAAAGAGTGTGCTGGCACAGCACTTCAGTTACTCTCTTGCTTCCCCTCCCTTTTACTGTTTCCAGCTGGAAACAATTGGAAGTGCCTGTTGGCTGTTGCAGGCTGCATCCATATATAGTCAGATTCACACTGCGGTTCGTCACGTGATTCCATATCCAGGGGCCGTGTTAACACAACCAGTAGCCTGTTCACGTGTGTAAAATGGCCCACAATCACTGTGAGTGGCGTACCTAAGAACGCATGGGCTATGAGGACTGTTCTCTGTACTGACATCATTAGGATCATGAGACAGACATTAAAAGCCGCTGCCCCAAGCTTCCCAGAAGCAACTGTTTGTCGTAATCAGTGAAGTAGGCCAATGGCTAAATATCATATTAAAAATCAAGGCTTATTTAGGAGGATGACGAATTACCTGTACAATTAAACTCCTTAGATTCAGTTTGCTTCCTTTGTCAATAATCAAGGCTCTAGGATTGCGTGTCTCTTGTTCCCTCTCTCGCACCCTGTGTTCTGTCATAGTTATTTAAAAACCATTCCACTCTGGAGTCTGTCTGGATTTAATTATATTCTCCGGTGACATTAGAAGGGCAGTAACTTTAGATGCAGACAAAGCAGGTGGGGCAGGAAAGCAGTGAAGTTTATGTGCATGTTAAATCCAATTCAAATTCTAAAATGTCTTGGTTTCAATATTTAGTTCTTGGATCTAGTTTTCACTAAGTGGTGAAACGGCATTAGGAGCTACAATTTCAAACTGTAGGTGGAGCCTCACGTGATCGAATGTTCTTTCATTAAAAAAAAAATCCCATTCATAGAAAGCTGGGATTTTGAGCATCTAGCCTCAAAATCTGTTCCCCAGTGTTCCCTCTAAGCTGAGTTAATGTGAGCTAACTCACAGTTTTTTAGTCTCCGGCTCACACATTTTTGTCTTAGCTCAGGAAAGATGGCTCCAGAGCAAAGTAATGTATGCAGTAGCCAAATCGCTTGCTCACAACTTTAATATCAGTAGCTCACAAAGTAGATTTTTTGCTCACAAGACTCCACAGCTTAGAGGGAACACTGCGTGACAACTATATTTCTGTTTGGAGGAGAGGTCAACCAAGTGAACACTACCTGCAGTCTGAAATAGGGGTGTGCATTCAGCGGGGCAGCCGGAGAAGGGAAGGCAGAGAGCCCAAGCACGCTTGCCTCCCTTCCCTTCCCTACCTGAGCCTCCCCACTGCTGCAGGGAGACTCAGGGAGGGAAAGCAGGGAGAGCAAGGCAGGTTTAAATGCCTTTATTTATTTATTTATTATTTTTGGGATTTATATCCCGCCCCATCCAATATACAGCTCAGGGCGGCTAACAAACGGCCATGCCGAAGTTAAAATATGCATACAAACAACAGCATAATAAAAACACTATATCTTGACATAAAATTTGGTGCTTTCTTTCCCTCTCCAAACTCAGGGAGGGAAAGAAGGGCATTTAAACATGCCTTGGTGCTCTGCCTCGTCCAGGCAGCTGGGGAAGGGAAGGCAGGGAGAGGAGAGGAGGCCTCCACTCGTCAGTTTCACTCTCATCTACCTGTCAGCTGTTAGGTTTAGGCTATTTAAATGTAACAGCTGACTGGCAGGGAGTGAAACTGAGCAGTGGAAGTAGTGAAACTTGGGGAGGGAAGGAAGGCATTTTAACATGCCTCCCTTCCCTCCCCAGTCCTATAATTGTCAAACTCGGAACCTCGTTTGCCATGAATTCTGTGTGTTTCATCTTCACTACCTGTAACCACATCATTTGGATTCTGGATTTGGGGCATTGGGGGGGATGGTAAGAGTGTGTGGGGGGGACTGCTTTGCTTAGCTGCTTTGCAATTGTTTTCTTAAGGGGCCTCCCAAAGCAGGAAGTATGTGAAATGACCTTGAATGCCTGTCTCTGCTGCCAGCCTGTTATAGATAATGTAACTGTAGGTTCGCAGGTGGGGGAAGAGAGCTAACAGAGTGCGCTAGGTTTAGGCAGGCTGAATGGATGGATTGATTGGACAGGTCACCCGGGGTGGGGGGGCTTGTTTGAATCATATATAATTCCAGACCTGGCGCCAACCAAGTCAGTTCTGACACAAGATGGTCTTAGCTTGATACATCCTCATCTCTCAATAAACAAATCACTGCCAAGAGAGTGTTGTTGCAAGTAAGTTTGTTCAAGAGTCTGACAATAATAGACCCAAATATTTCCCCAGCCCCAATACTTTACCAGTATTGGACTGTGGGAATTCTGTATTAGTATTTTCAAGTCCGTTATACCTGAATTTGGATTTTCTTGCACACCCCTTGTCTGAAACAGTAAAGCCTAGGCATGGGTTTATAACTCATCAAGAGCTAGATCATAGACGAAAATCATTCTTACTTTGTACTAGTAAGCTATCATATATGTATGGGGGGGGGCGCAAAGCTTCACTTGTCCATATAGTTTTTGTTTCTTGTTAATACCAGCCGCTCTTTTCCCCTTGTCCTTGCAAACAAAAAAAGAGGACTGGTTTACATGACATGTATCTGAACCGACAAACTGATTTGTATTTTCCCTGCAAACAAAAAAAGTCCAAAGTTGAAATAAGCTACTTTTTGGAATGTTAGGTTGCAAAGAAAGTACAAAGCATAGTTTGGTTGTTTGGGCATAATAGCAGTTAAACTTGTGAGTGGGTCACACATAACTGGGGGAAGACGTGGAATCCCGAGTATCTCCTAGTGTCATTATCATAGCTGCAAACCATGGCTTGTTATTTCTGAACCAACTGAAGTGTGAACTGACCTATCTCACAGATACAGCCACAGGCAGCACCTGTTGTCTTTGTTGCAATTTTTCAGCAATTGCAGCCATCTCTATTAGTATGAAAGAAATTATGTTTGGAGGTTTTTATGCTATGGCTGCTTTTTGGACTTTACACACACAGTGCCAGATACTGACTATGATACTCTGGTCATTAAAACCAGACTGACTTACTGTTCCCTTCAAAATCAAGATTTAAAAAACCTTTATTACATGGTTCTTCTCTCCCTGAAATTCTAAAGATGTAGTATTCCCCAGCTTGTCAAATGTATGAAATCTTAACAGAATTCCAAATAAAACATTATGGGCTTAGCTGATGCTTGTTAGAGAAGGCTGTTTTCAAGTTACTTTCTGTTTTATAAGACTTAATGTTTCTTTTTCACTTATATGCTGCTTTTCATTTAGCAGTTTTCAAAGTGTTTAATAATTAGAAATAACAACCTGACAACATCTTTAAACAGTGAAGTAGTTTGGTGATCGGTATTGTACAGGACTAGTGTACACTACACTAGTAAAATATCAATTTACTGAAATAGGTTTTTTCAGTTCAGCATGAAATCCAGTACTACATATATTTTAAAAGCTAATATATATATAAATGTATTTTAAAATAGGGCAAGTATGGCTTTTTAGGCTATCGTACTGCTTTTTATAGGAGCTGCGGTGGCTCAAGTGGTTAAGACGCTGAACTGCAGGCTGTGGAAGGTCGGTAGTTCAGCAGTTCAAGACCCGAGTGTGCCGCATGACGGAGTGAGCTCCCGTCTCTAGTTCCAGCTCCTGCCAACCTAGCAGTTCGAAAGCAAGAAATTGCAAGTAGATAAATAGGTACCACTACGGTGGGAAGGTAACAGCATTCCGTGCGCCTTGGTGTTTAGTCATGCCGGCCACATGACCACGGAAACATCTTCGGACAGCACTGGCTCTTCGGCTTTGAAACGGAGATGAGCACCGCAACCCTAGAGTCGGCCTCGACTGGCTTCCGAGCAAGGGAAACCTTTACCTTTTACCTTACTGCTTTTTATGGTCAATTATGTTGGATATGAATGAACAGCCTTGAACCACTCCTTGTTCATTTTTATTAGAGCTTCCTTCAAGATGGAGAATCTACTTCAGCGCGATGTGATGACTTAGACGTTTTAAAAAGTAAGGGCTGCCCTCAAGAGGAAATAGAAAATCCCAGAGGCTCTCAAGAGATGCTCAAAAATAAGGAGGTAACAAATCGTGCCAAAGGATCTGCTGAAAGTCTCAAAGAGGAAAACATCACTCAGATACAACCGCAGCAAGTGGCCTTAAAGCTACGAATAGGTAAGGGTGAAAGTTATGGTGTGTTTTTTTTGGGGGGGGGGTGTCGTACCTGAAGATTTTTTTTTGTTTCCTCTTTTGCTTTAAAGCATTGGCTCAAACCAATAGTAAAACAGCAGAATTTTATTTTATTTCCGCTAATAAAAAGTGACTGCTTTCAAGATCTCTTAAAATAAAGTACAGGTGGAGTGAAGGAAGAATCTGTACAACAGTGGGCTTGTAAGTCTGTAAATCCTTTTCTGTCAAGTTTCTGTGATCGTTATGACGTCTCTGTTGGCTTGATGCTGTGCCTTGGGGGTTTCGGCTTGCATTTCAATCTCTTTTGTACATTCCCTTTTACAAAGGCAACTCAGTTGGCTTGTAAATAAATAGGCATATTAAAAATCAAAAGACCAAACTTCATGTAATGTGCTATGGGAATTCTTGGAATGCTGGGATCTTCTGGTATAAGTTTCAAACTAAAGATTACTTAGGGGTTGAACAGGCAAATATATTGTAAATATATTGACTTCAATATATCAAAAGTGAGGTTCATCTCGGATGCAGATTGTGAGACAGGAGATGGAAATAGAGGGTTGCCTGAAGGCTGTAGAGCCATGTTTGGCCATGGGGAAGTGTTTAAACTTTCAGAAGGTGTTTAAACTTTCAGAGTGGCTTTTGTATGGAAGAGGATTCATAAATCTGATTCACATGCTTTTGTGCATGAGTTGTGTAGAACTTTCACTAGAGTTTTTGCAGCCTTGGTGCTGTGATTTCAAGGGCAACAAAGCATAGCTGAACTGTACTGTTGTGATTTAAGCTACCAGACAAGTTTCTAAATTAACAAAGTCTAGTGAAGGGAAACACTTTGGGAGCTAGTGTGTACAGAGAGGCAGAAGAAGCAATGCTGACTAAAATGTGTTTTGAACTCCAGGTCCAGAGTTTAAATCCACTTCCCAATTTATTCTGTGCTGCGGCTTCCTTACAAGAAAGGAAAGTTGCAACAGTCCCAGAAGAGTTTTATGATGTTGCTCTGAACAAGTTTTAAATATTCTCCATGTGATTTGATGGCTTTCTTTCTTGCTGTGCCACAATTAACTTGCAAGAAGTGAGCAGTAACTCACAAAAACACATACCCCGCCACAATTTCTGTTAGTCTTTAAGGTGCTACTGGACTCTTGCTCTCTTCTACTGATACAGTCTTAACACGGCTACCCATCTTGATCTAACTTTCAAGAGAAAGTGAATGTTTGAGGGTCTTCTTTTAGCAGTGCATTATCTGCTTGTAGATTTTTCATTTGTACTGTTGTGCCTTAAGATTACTGGAATTTGCAGCTATGAAAAATTAGCAAGTGAAGGCTGTCTCAGATGAAGATAGTGAGATAGGAGATGGAAATAGAAGGCTGTAGAGCCAGAGGCAGACTTGAAGCTTTACTACTGAAAGCAGTGTGCTAAGAGATCTCTGAGTTCAACTTAAAATAGTTAAGAAACACAGCTAAATCTTATTAAGAGCTACAGCTGCTGGAGTTTTTGCTCAAATGAAAAGTGGGGAAATGTAACTTTACTCATCCAATGATCACAGTTATTGATTTCAGTGTGGCAAGTGGATGGTACACTTTGGCTGGGATGTGGCAGTATAATCATGAATGCATTGCCAGTCTTGAATCCTTTCAGTGCAGTTCTTCACATAGTTGAATTTAACTCTGTAACTTCTGAAAGTATAGATACGGTTGCCTGAAAGCTCATTTTTCTGTTCCGCACAGTCCTTGCCTTTAGGGGGTTTAGAATATGGAAGTAGACCCTCAATGAATTTTGCAAAATACCAAGATGATCAGGATAAGAACACCTACAAGCCTAATCCACGATATGACACCTGTGAAGAGCAAAATTAGAAATGCAAATTATTCATTTGTGCCTTTTGTGCTTTTTGGGGCAATCCTGAGAAGATTCAGTCAGCAAAAGATAGGGAAGGAGAGAAGTTTAAGAAAAGAAGATATTTTGAAAGTTTTTAGTAGAGTTTGTATTATTGAAGTCAAAAGAAAATCATGCTAGTAACTGATGAATTGGACAGACAAACATCCTACATTCTGTGCCTGCAGAATATAATGGAGTGTGTTTAGTTAAAGCCCCCTAGTTTATTGATAGCTTAAGTTTGTGCCTTTATGTCTCTGTGAATGGTCACTGCTGGTCAGCCTTTCAGAAGTACAATTTCAACAGAAATCTGAGACTATTTTAATTTTTTTTACTTCATGCGTTTAAAACTCCTAATTTGTGTGCGGAGGGCTGTCATATTCTGTCCATGTATAGTTTTAGCTTCTTTACTGAATTGTTTGAAATCTTTATTTTGTCTGGAATTAGGGGAACCACAGACCTTTTCATTAAAATTTAAGAGAGCAGAAGATTACCCTATTGATCTGTATTACCTTATGGATCTCTCCTACTCCATGAAAGATGACTTGGAGAATGTAAAAAGTCTTGGAACTTCTCTGATGAGTAAAATGAAGAATATCACTTCAGATTTTCGAATTGGTAAGGATCTTATTTGTATACATGAGAAAGCAAGAGACCAATATGTGTCAAAAACACTAGTTTCCCGGTATATTGTGTTGCTTGTAAAAGAACAGAATAATGTTCTAGAACTAAGTTTGAGTCCAGTGGCACCTTTAAAACCAACAAAGTTTAATTCTAGGTTTAAGCTTTTGTGGGCACGCAAATGAAAGCTTATACCCAGAATTAAACTTTGATAGTCTTACAGGTGCCACTAGACTCAAATTTTGTTCTATTGCTTCAGACCAACACAGCTACCCACCTGAATATAGAATAATGTTCTGAAAGAGAATTCGTAGTTTTCATGGCAGATACTCATCCTTAAAATGTTCCAGTCAGGAAATAGAATTGGATGTTACAAATATATTATTGTTGATGCTATTATATCAGTAAGTGAATCTTGAGCAAGGATTATCATTGGTAGTTCTTCGTGGTCTTTGACAAGAGCTATATATGGGGTCTATGCAAAAGCATCTTCAGAACATTTTAGTCTTACCAAGGAACTTGAGAGAAAAGTTGCAACCTTTGTGCCTGCCTCAAACAGAGGGGCAGACAGCTTGCTATAAAATCTTTCAGTTCTGAATTCTAGTGAGTACCTTATAAGCTGTGGTTGTGTGTATATGTTGTGAAGGTGCAAAATTCTGAGGATCTCTTGTTCAATGCAAGGGGAAAAGCAAATGTGTAAAGGTGGTAAACTTGGATAAAAATTTGAGTGGAATTTTTTTAAAAAAGATTGGACTGGCTACTTCTTTGACTTACAGCATTTCCTTTTCATGTACAAATACAGAAAGACAAATTATTACACAGGGCAGTTTAAAGTGAGATTAATCATGGTCCTGGAATATGAAGGGGGGGGGGAATTGGCAGAATACTGGCAACAGGTACATCAATAAGTTGAGTCTGAAATACAAAATCCCCCTTACATCTTTGTTAAAAGAAGAGAAGGAATGTTATCAGCTTCATGGCAGAGTGTGATTGGTGAAAAACAGGATTCAGTTAGTTCATAGATTTTAGAGGCTTCCTTGGCAAGTCAAAATTAGGATGCACTTGACACGGCCAGCTTCTTTAGGTGGTCCATAAATACCTTCAGACTGACATCATCTGTTAGAATTGGGGCAGCTGATTCTTGTCCCCATACATAGAGGCTGTTATGAGTCTGAGAAGGGTTCACTTTAGACAAGAGAAACCGTGCCTGACAGCCCCCGTGCTCCGTGTTAATGTAACGTGGCCTGGGGAACCTTGTCGTTCCCTTGTCTGCAGGATTTCCTGGGCATCATCCAGAGGAGTCTGCAGTAAGTGCTTGAAGTTCTCATATTCAGGCATATCTTGATAGCCAGTTTTGCACCACTGGGCAATAGTCTCACCAAGGTAAATGACAATCTGGAAGAAGGTATCCATCAGCAGTATGTGGTCAGCAAGAATGCCGCTGCTATCCAAGAGCACAGGCTCTGGTGGTCCATAGAATGAATAGGAATAGAGTATAGGCTGTATCATGATAGGGGACTGAATCAGGTCCTGCCTGGCAGAGTGGTGGCAATAATAGGAAGACTCATCTGGGCAGTTACTGAACACTTGAAGGAATGGAGAGCGTCATAAATGGAACATGGACTGAGGATACAGAGAGAATGAATCAGACATTCAGAATGAATTTGGATCATCCTTGTCGTATTGTCCAGATTTCTGGCAGAGTCTGATGAGTTGCCTGTCCAGCTGTCACAAAGCATCCGGCCCTTCCTCCAATTCAGCTCTGTAGATTTCCAGGTGAACCATCAAGCCTACAGCGGCTTCAATATGCTATAGCTGACTCTGTGCGTCTGCCCAGCTTCTAACAACTGTAGTCACACGAATGTGATTCTGCATGCTGGAATGCTGATAGTGTGTGACAAACTGCACAGCGCCTCTGCCACCGTGAGGAATTGGAGCGTTGTGCTGATTCAGTACTACAAAATAAATGCCAAGAGTCACGATAGGATCCTTTGGCACATTCCACTAATCCCAAGTTCATTTTCTGAAACACACGGCCCTTTGGCATTCAGGGATACGCATGGCTCAGTAGCTCCAGCAATCTTCAGTTCTCTGGAGGTCTTCACTTCTAAAGTGGCCCCAAAAGCCATTCTGAATTCCTGACTGAGATCTTTGCAAAACACCCTCTGGAATGTCTGCTTGAACAGAGAGGTGTTTTCATGTAACATTTTGTTCTTTGCTTAGGGATAAGTAAAACAGACATCTTCACAGTTGCCAAAGTAAAGTGTCTGGTCTTTGAAAAAAAATAGCTGATAGATAGAAGAGTTCTGAAGCAACCCTTTTTTTAGATGACCCCTGTATTTTATGACATTTCTCCTTGTGCCCCACTTCTTGCCTGGTAGTAAAAAAATGTCCCATATTTTCTAGGTAAAGGGGGAAATATCTCTGGGAAGAATTCTCCTGGAACCTTAGGATGCCCTAGTGCCTTGAGTAACATGTAACACAATAGCTCCCTTCACCATTTTCTTTTCTTTCTCTTAGGTTTCGGTTCTTTTGTGGAAAAAACTGTAATGCCTTACATTAGTACCACACCAGCCAAACTCAAGAACCCATGCACAGGTGATCTTAACTGTACAAGTCCTTTTAGCTACAAAAATGTGCTCAGTCTTACTGGCAATGGAACCCTATTCAATAAACTTGTAGGCAAACAGCACATTTCTGGCAATTTGGATTCTCCTGAAGGTGGATTTGATGCAATAATGCAAGTTGCTGTTTGTGGTGTAAGTACATTTCAGTTTCTTTTATATGTTACTGAAAGTATATTTGGCATGTGTCCCTCTGTCGTTCAGTTTATATATCTGGAACATGTCATGTTGCCATAGAAGAACTGTTAGTTTGACACCAAGAGTATAAATTCCAAGGGGGGGAAATGTCAGGGGGGCGGTGTCTAAGACCTTCTGCATACATTCCACCCAGAGGTTGATCCTAAAGGGGAAAAGGTTTGGGAAGTGGAGAAGTTCACTACCCTATGCATCCGTTTTCATTGTTCTTGAAGATATGAGTGAGATTTGATTAAATTAACCTTTTTGTAATATGCACGTATATAAGTCTGACTGAGCTTTGTTACACGGAAGAGGGCTGCCAAGTTACAACTTTCTGATTTTTTTTCTACTTAGTTTCACATTGTTTTGGGACTCGGTACTTATTTTCTGTTTAGTTCCCATTGGCTTTAGCAAAACCCACCTTTTCACATGATTTCAAGTTCTGCCAGCAGTACACTTCCTGTCTGGCTTTTGTTTTCTCATGCTCCAAACACAGCACAGTTTGGTAAAGGTACTGAGCAACACTCTGGAAAGAGTCTGACCTTAGTATCATGATGGCTGATACCAGAATAAAATCTGCAGATAACATTAGACAGTGAAGTAGAATGTACAAGAGGATCCTCACACCCACCTCACCTTCTTATTTTAAGGTCTTTTTAGCTGAAGTGTCCAGCTGCAAAGGTCCCAAAGTCATGCCCGTGTGTTCCCTGACCTTGTTCAGTCATGCTGGCAATAGCTGCCTCCTAGTACCAAAAGAAGCCCCGGCACAGAATGCTTGCAAACTGACTTTTGGAACTGCTTCCCACATTAACATTCTAGGCCTTAAAAAAAATACTGTTTCATCTCTCTAGCACTAAAGAGGTGGTGATGAGAGAAGACCATCTGTGTGTAAAAGAAAGAAAAATTATATTTAATTCTCAATACGGCACTAAAATGCAGATGAAAAAATCCACAGAATAGGGCCATGTACAGAAAAGGGATATCTTGAAAATGGGGGGGGGTGACTTAGGAGTCCTTGACTTACTGGAAGAAAACCAGTCGTGATGCTGTGTTTTGAAAATGTTGTTTATCAACCCCATAAATAGGTGATTGGCTGCAGGAAATGGAGGAGGAGGTGCTGCTAGATCAGCTAGTAAGGCAAGGAAGGAAATAGATGGCATGGCGAGCCAGGTGGCGGGGAGGGCAAGAGGGGCGTGCCTTTGAGGGAGCAGCTGTCAAGGCAGTGAGAAAGGATGCAGCACGAGCAAGTAAGTCAGAGAACAGTGGTGGCAGAGGCAGAGGGGAAGGACAGATGGCGGGAGGAGTAGGAGGTGGTGGCAGAATGAAGCTGTAGGAAGAAGTAGGGACCAGAGGGATCATTCGTTCTTTGCTGATCCCTGCATGTGGGAGGATATGAACAAACACACGCATGCTGATAATTTCATTTTCAGTTTTGTCTGCTGCTTTGAGCATCTGTATACTGAGCCTTTTAAAATCTTTACAAAAATTCGTCTTAAGGAAAAAATTGGATGGCGAAAGGATGTCACTCGATTGTTGGTGTTTTCCACGGATGCTGGATTCCATTTTGCTGGAGATGGGAAACTTGGAGGAATTGTTTTGCCAAACGATGGACAATGTCATTTAGATAACAACATGTACACGATGAGCCATTATTACGTAAGCATGTTTAACGGTGCTTTTGTTGGTTGGTTTGTACAAGTATATGGCCTAAAAGTGTATAATAAATAAGGATGGGGTTAGGTGGAACAGAAGTAGCTGTTTGGGCCCATTTCAGTATAACGCTTTACGTATATGGAAGAAAGCTGAGAGAGGAAGAAAGAAATGTATATAAGATCTTTGAAGGGTAAGGTTGGTGAGCCATTGAGTGCCAGCCCGTTAGCAAAGCTGATCTTTGATCTGGAGATATTTGGTTTCAAGTTATTTGTTAGCCATTAGTTTCACTTTTCTTAAGAGTATACTACTCTATTTTAAGGTAGGGGCAGCAAAACACACACACATACGAAGGTGCCTTATACTGATCCATACCATTAGGTCCATCAGGGTCAGTATTGTCTACTCAGACTGGCAGCAGCTCTCCAGGATCTCAGGCAGAGGTCTTTCACATCACCTACTACCTGGTCCTTTTTTTCACTGAAGATGCTGGGTATTGAACCTGGGATTCCCTGCGTGCCAAGCAGATGCTCTGCCACTGGGCCAAGTCCCTTCCTCGAAGAAAAACTGGGTTGCTTAGTTTTAGGTCACTTTTGATATACTTCTATATAGACAGTTAAAGGGGGAAATTGTGAGAGATGTTAAATAGGTAATGTGACCTAGCATAAGAATACAATTGTTTGCTTAATATTATCTAAACCTCATTCTGCAGGATTATCCCTCCATTGCTCATCTTGTTCAGAAACTAAGTGACAATAATATACAGATAATTTTTGCTGTGACACAAGAATTTCAGCCAGTTTACAAGGTAAAGATTTGTATTTATATATCCGTATATGTATTTCTCAAGTGTAGGTAGATCTGCAGATATCTATGTACATGGATCAGGCCTATACTGAGAGAAAAGAGATTTTTTCTCCAAACTTGGGGGACTCTCCAGATTTGCAGAAAAATCTTAAAACTTTGACAAATACATTGGGGGGGGGGTTAAATCCCTCCCAAAGAGAAGTATTGTCTGTGCCTGCGTAGCTCTCCTCCTGAGGCAGTGGAGATGCAGGTGAGTGGGGGAAGAACTGCTGTTGAGGAGGCAAAGAGGTGAGCTGCTGAGAGAAGATGAGGGGCTGCCGGGTGGGGGGTCGCCATGGCAGGAGAGAGGCTGAATGAACAGCCAGAAGAGCTGCCGAGTTGGTGAAGCTGGCAGAGGTGGGCATGCAAGTTGCAGCCACAACAACAGTAAACAGGCTGAGTGAGCAGTCAGGTGAGCGTCAGAGGTGGTGAGGACGCCAGGCGAGGAGCCAGCAGAGCTGCCAAGGTGGTGAAGCTGGAGGGGGAGGTGAGCGGCAGCCGTCGTGGCAGGGAAGAGGCCAGGAGGGGGCCAGCAGAGCCACCGAGGCATGGAAGCTGGCAGGGGAGGAAAGAGGCGAGCGGCAGGAACCATGGCAGGGAAAATACCCAGAGGCCAGGCAAGCTGCCCAGGTGGCAAAGCTGCCGGGGGGGGGTGCTGAGGTAGCTGCTGCTAATGCCAGTGAGGCTGGGGGGAGGGCGAGCAAGCTGCAGCCACTTGAGCAGGGAAGAGGCCGAGCAGGCAGGCAGAAAGAGAGAGAGAAATAATGATGGGGTGAGGAGGCAGAAAGAGGAGGAGTGATAGCAGACACATGGGAGAGAGACGGGAAGTAAGGGGCGGGAAGAGAGAGACAGTGCGAGAGGTGGAGGTGGAGAGGAGGAGTAAAGATGGAATAGGATGGCCACTCCCACAAGTTTCTTGTGGATCTCCACTTGTATATGCCTATATATTTATTTACACCCTGCATTTCTCTGCAGTGGGAACCCAAATGGTAGACATTGTCTCCTCACCTCCATTTAATTTTTTTACAAAATTTATACCCCACCTCTCTGCCCTCATCAGGACCACAAAGATGGCTCACAGATTAAAAACATCCATAATAAAAATACATATTAAGGACCATTAAAAGTAAACAAAACACATAATTAATACAATGCACGTCAGAGCTAAAATACACATACAAAAATATAAAAACAAAACATTGGGCAAGAGGGAATCACTGAGAGGAAGCCATACAAAACAAAAAGTCTTTGCCCACTGGTGGAAGACAGCAGTAGAAGAACAGACACTTCTCCCTGGGGAGAGAGTTCCAGCGTTTTGGTGTTACGACCAAGAAAGCTCTCTCCAAGGTTGCCACCTGC
Organism: Gekko japonicus; assembly: GCF_001447785.1. Classification (NCBI taxonomy): domain Eukaryota; kingdom Metazoa; phylum Chordata; class Lepidosauria; order Squamata; family Gekkonidae; genus Gekko; species Gekko japonicus. The sequence continues at coordinate 432,408 of NW_015161437.1, forward strand.
CTAATTTGAAGGTGGTGGCACCCAAGCAGGGCCTCAGAAGAGGACTGGTTGGGTAGGTTTCTAAGGGCATAGATGGCCCTTCAGGTATGCTGATCCCAAGCCATATAGGGCTTTAAAGGTCAACCAACCCCAGCACTTTGAATTGTACCTGGGGAGAAATTTAGAGCCAGTGTTGGTTAGCGAAGACCACAGTGATGTGGTCACTACAACCAAGGTTCCCTCTAAGCTGTGGAGTCTTGTGAGCAAAAATTCTACTTTGTGAGTGACTGGTGTAAAAGTTCTGAGCGAGCGATTTGACTACTGCATGCATTAGCTTGCTCTGGAGCCCTCCTTCCTGAGCTAAGACAAAAATGTGTGAGCCTGAGGCTAAAAAGCTGTGAACTCAGCTTAGAGGGAACAATGACTACAACCCACTCAAGTCAACCTCCTGGCTGCAGCATTCTGCATCAGCTGAAGTTTCTAAACACTTTTTAAGGGCCCCACATAGAGTATATTGCAGTAATCTAATATACATGTAACCAGGGCACGCATCTTTTCTGCCTGGGAAAGCTCAAAGCTGGTAAAAAGCATTCTTAAGCACCATTGCCACCTGCTCATCCAGCAGTAGGTCTGGGTCCAAAATCATCCCCAGGCTACAGACCTGTTCCAAAATGAGTGATGCATCTCCCAGGTCAGACCTTCCACTCACGAGTAGCACTTCCATCGTGTCAGAATTAAGCTTCCGTTTATTAGCCCATGTCTACATCAGAATTGCCTCCCAGCACTGGTGCAGGATTTCCAAAGCCAGAAGCGCCAGATAGAGCAGATTGTCATCCATATATTAGTGACAATCAGTCCGAAATGTTATCCTCTTAACAACTGTCTGAGGCAGGGTAGGCAGTGAGTATATCGTAGAATCATAGAGTTGGAAGGAACCTCCAGGATCATCTAGTCCAACCCTCTGCACAATGCTGGAAATTCACAAATACCTCCCCACCCCCAGTGACCCCTGCTGAATGCCCAGAAAAGGGGGGGGGCCCTCCAGGATCCCTGGCCAAACTGGCCTGGAGAACAATTGCTTCCTGAACCCATAATGGCGATCAGCATTTCCCTGAGCGTGTAAGAAAGGGCCACAAGAACTAAGCACTGAGGCAGCCCTTCCTGCCCTCCCTTCTCGTGATCTGCCTGGTAGGCCCAAGGTCACCAGCAAGCTTCCATAGTGGAGCAAGGACTTATACCTGGATTTCCCTCATCTTAGTCTGCACTTTACAGACTAGTAAAGTTGTAATCTTGGAACTATTTCATAAGAGAGTCTTTGCATTTACAGTAGAAAACCGCTATATGTGCCAAACGTCTTGTTGTCTAGATTCACTGCTTCCCCAATATGGGCCCATCTATTTGAATACCTGTCTGAATTATTTAGCACTCCAGCCAAAACCAGATATAATTGAGATTATCCTATAGCCACCCAAATAACAAATAATACTCAAATTTCAATTTAATTTTTAAACTTTTATTGATACTTACAGGAGCTGAAGAATTTGATTCCAAAATCTGCTGTGGGAACGCTGTCTTCAAACTCCAGTAATGTGATTCAACTGATTATCGATGCGTACAATGTAAGTCTATTCTAGTGAGTAGCTTTCATTTTCCCCTCAAGCTAACACAAGTTTACAAAGAGGGAAATCTGTATCTCATTGCCACTAACAGAGCTGGATTACTGCTGTTTACGAGGCTGAGATCATGGGCTGGAAATGGAATAGAACATGGCATGAGATACAGTGAGTGCAAGGTGCTTTGTGCAGCACTCTCTCTTGCAGAGCTAATATTGAATCCTTGGGGGGGTCTGGTAAGGAGGAGCAGCGTTCTGAGACAGGGACCTTGTTTGTTGGAATCTCTGCAGAGAAACGTGAAGGCTCTCATTGTGCCTGTGCAGAGGTATCAAGCAGCAAAACCATGGGTCTGGGGTAGTGCCCGGAGGTCTCTTCGCAGGCATGCCAAGCATGTGCTTCAGCTGGATGATTGACTGTTGTGCCATCACTGAACCATTTGTGTTTTGTATAGGTTTTGTTGAAACCTTTTAACAGCATACTGTATGATTAATTATACTGTATGGTATAAATATAGTGTATGGTATAACTAAATGACTCACTTTTATTTTAGTCATTGTCTTCAGAAGTTATTTTGGAAAACAGCAAATTACCAAAAGAAGTGACAATTGAATATAAATCTTTTTGCAAGAACGGAGTGAATGGTACAGGAGATGAAGGAAGGAAGTGCTCGAACATTTCAATTGGAGATGAGGTAATTTCTGGAGCATCGAATGAAGCCTGGATTTTTGGGTGGCTCAGAAGTGTGCAGTGCGCATGGTGTTCTTATGAAACGTTTTGACTACTATTCCTCTGTATACCAGTAATCCATTTACTGTGTTTACAGGTTAAGTTTGAGATTAAAGTTACAGCCACCCAGTGTCCAGAAAAAGGGCAGAGTGAACCCATTAGAATCAAACCACTGGGTTTCACTGAAGAGGTAGAAATTAAGCTGGAGTTCATCTGTGAATGCGAATGTCACAAGGAAGGAATTGCAGACAGCCCACTGTGCCATAATGGAACATTTGAGTGTGGTGCTTGCAGGTACATAATTATTAACTTGACTGTTTTTCCTCAAAAAAAAAGTTTGTAATAGAGAATAAAATGTTTTCCTTGTAAAAATAACAAAAATCCCTTTGCCCGTCATGGGTACCAAGCTGATAGAATCAAAACTAGCTTTGTGGACATCTCCCAAGTTTTCAGCAATGAAAGAGAAAAATGTGGTTGTAACTGATCATCTTAAATCTCACTGAAAACAACACTACCTTGATTTTAGAACCCTTTCTCCCAGTCCTTGATATTGAGGACTCAGTCTTGAGATGGATCTTTCATTGTTTGAGATGAGCTCTGACACTCAGTAAGACTTGCTACTTTCTCTCTGGTCCCCTTTTGCTGCCACATCCTTTCTCTTCATCTGTTATCTCTCTTGCCCTCCCATTTTCAAGGATAAATCTTCTCTCCTTCCTCCCCTCATCCTTCTCTCTTTCACTGCTGGATTGCATAGTCCTACTACATTCTCAGTTTCCTTGTATCTTTCATCATCAATCTTCTGTGCAGGTCTTTACAGCTAAAAGTCTCCAAGGGGTGCTGCACACTGGAGCCAGAAGATTGGCGATGAAAACAAAGTTGCACTTACCTGTAACTATTCTTCATCGAGTATCTTCTGTGCGGGCACACATACCCTCCCTCCTGCCCTGCTGCGTGCTCTGGCTTTGGCAGCGCTAGAGGTACTGCGGGTGGAGGTGCTGCTGCACAGGAGCATGTGGTCCTTGGACAGGAACAAGCTTCTGACTCTAGTGCACAGCACCCCCTGGAGGCTTTTTGCTGTAAAGACCTATCTGATGGCAGGCCTGCTCATGCGCAGTCCTCATGTGTGCCTGCACAGAAGATAATAGTTACAGGTAAGGCCAGCTTTGTTTTCTAGTTGGCTTTTTTCTGTCCCACCTCCCCATTCACTTCCCCACACCCCTTTATTCCTCCTCTTTCCCGTGCTGCTGCTTTTTTTCCCTTTGTCTTCCACCATCTCCTCCTTTCCTTCTCCTGTACCAACCTATTTTTAACCCGGAGAGAATTTGGCTGACCTTTCCCCCTCACATGGTGAAATCCAGCAAAAGGGGGGGGGGAATGAGGGAGAATCCAAATGAGCCTCCCAGTTCTAAAGGGAAAACTGAATTAAATGACTGTCACTGCTGCATTGGTACAGTTATACGTTTTGACCCTTGTCACCACCAACCCCCAAATCTACTCAGATTTGCCTAAAATACTGGCTGATAACAGGACCTTAAATACCCTTCTAAATGTTTGGCTGATCTTGTGTTTTTTTTGGGGGGGGGTTTCCATGGTGGAGGCGTCAAAAACCCAGGGAGTATCTGTGAGGGGCACTAAAAATAAAGTGCAACTGCAGTGGACTTTGCACTGTGCCAGATCCCAGTTGCTGTTGTCCTCAGTGAGCAGGCTTCTGGGTTATTACACTGGTGCAGACAGAAGAAAGTCATTCAAGTTTTTGTTCATGCATTTTGGAACATCTAGTGATAGGTCGATCCTTTCGTCTTTTCCATACAACCTTTTGCAGGTTGCTTTGTTTTGAATAAAAGTAAGAAGAAATGCTTACATAAGGCTGACATTTCACAATTCAGGCATGCAATGGACACTTTTGTTTTCCTTTCAGGTGTAAATCAGGGCGTATTGGGAAAAACTGTGAATGCAGCATGGATGAAGTTAACAGTGAAGATATGTCAGGCACCTGTAGAGCACAAAACAGTACAGAAATATGTAGCAACAATGGAGAATGCATTTGTGGACAGTGCGTGTGCAAGATAAGAGATAACCCAAATGAAATATACTCTGGCCAGTTTTGCCACTGTGATAACTTCAACTGTGATCGATCTGATGGCTTGATTTGTGGAGGTAACTAGTTTCTTTTGAGTGAATTTTCAAAATGCTGAGATGACAAGTGTGAAACTACCATGAGAAAGTAGGAGGAGAATCTGGTAGATGACAGAAAAGATGTTCACTTCAGGCTCTTGGAGAGTCACATTCATGATTGCCATCAATCAGAGAAGCCACATAACTACTTTATAGCCTATGCATCAGTCGTTCAAGCACACATCTGCAAACGTAAGATAGATGACTAACCTTTTTCATTACCAGAGTACCTCTGAGCGTGTAGGGCTCTCTCTCCTGAACATGTAGCCCTTGGGTATCTGGAGTGAGGGGAAAGGGCTTCCTTGCAGCTTTACCCGTCCTCCATTCCCTGCAGCCACAGCCATTTCAAGGTGAGAACCATGTACTAGCCACCAACCCTACAGGGCAGTGGCCTTGCATTTTCCAGGGGCAAACAAGGCTGCAGAGGCAGGGCAGTTGCCTTCCTCTGGTGTGACTCCAACTCGAAGAATTAAGCACTGGTCCTCAGTTAGGTCTGACCGATCTGTTCCACTAGTAGTGGTGTTTTGCATCAGGGGAAGGTTCCATATGTTGGTGGGGTGGGGAGCGTCTGATAGCAGAACAGATCCACAGGATCTAATCCCTTATTCTCCACAGGAACTCATACTTATTCCTTATTCACTGTGTTGGTTTATGATGGTTTGCATTCTATACTTGTTAGAGAGATTAGCAAGGTTATGCAAATGTTTATATATACTGTGGTTCATCAGACTAGCCCAGTATGCTGGAGAACATATATTATTCAAAATATTTGGTTCTTGCTCTAGAAAGGCCTTTCAGATGACACAGGCTAGGGAAATGGAGGAGAGGGAACACTTGTCTAAAAAGAAGAAAACATCCTTCCTGTGGACTTTTCACCAGCTTTTAAGCAGAGGACCTAAATTGGCACTATATATATATATTAATATATATATAATATATAGTATATATATTAATACTGCATTGAAGCTTGGTACTACGCAATCTCCTCTTTATCTCCCTCCCCACCTTTTATTTCTGTAGGGCATGGTGAATGTAAATGTCGAGAATGCGAGTGCTGGCAAAACTACACGGGCTCTGCTTGCGAGTGTCCCCTGGATACAACCCCATGTGAAGCTGCTAATGGGCAAATCTGCAATGGCAGAGGGACCTGTGAGTGCGGGGTCTGCAACTGCACGGATTCCAAATTCCAGGGACCTACGTGCGAGTTGTGTCAGACCTGTGTTGGAGTCTGTGCGGAGCACAAGTAAAACTTCTTGAAGAGTATAATCTTTATTATTGTTACTTTATTACACAAACACAATGAACAAGGGGGGGGAACTCAAAATGACAAATGCAAGACAAAGGAATTCAGATGGGGGGGGTCAAATAAAACGCTTTCTGTATATATTTTGTTTTTAAGGATGTGTACAGTTAGGGACTTTGAAGCACTCAGTATTTGTACACCGAGCTGCTTGTTGGATAGACACAAACTGTCAAGCTGGCGCCCAGAGGATCTTGCTCTGTTAAACTTCATGTATAATTTGCCTGTCTGTTTCTGTTAGAGCATGGACATTATGCAGAGGTGACCTGGTGGGTGCTTCTGTGGATATTCTCAAATTAACCTGGGAGTACTATGACCATTCTTCTGTAGTGCCCTGGGGTCATTATGGAATGTCTTGCTTTAGGGATATATCTTGAATTTGAGTATGATTCATATGAATGGGAGGTCATAATATCATAGTAGCTTTCCCTGTAATTAGAAGAGCATCTGAGCTGGCCGAATTGTATGTGTTTCACAAAAACTCCACCTTCATTTCAAAGACGAATGCGTTTTTCCATAGGAGCCAGAATTTAATTTCTTCTTCTGTTTAAAGCACACTTGCCCTCAAAACTTGGCATGACCCTCTAAAGGTTTTTACCTCAGTTTAATATTCCTAAGAAGCTCTAGTCTATTTGTATCCTTTCACCCATCTTCCATGGAAAGAATGATCAGCAAACACCAACTGTGAAAGGGGGAGAAAAGTCTGCCTATATCTGGCTTGTGAGATTCTACTCATTACCATCTGGGGGTCACTCTGGAAAAGGAGCAACAGCTAGCGGTTTTCACCACCAGTGCCCACCCAGAAGAGATCTGTAGATGTCTTTGGCAGGGCAGTTCTTCAGCATGTCCTCTCACAATAGTTCCTAGGTGAAGACTCCCTCACTTCCACCAATGCAGAATGAAATGTTAGACTTATTTTATGAGTTCCTTTTCATCAGTAGAATGGAGGACATTCTTAGCAGTAACTATTGGGGACACAATAAGAGGACATGTCAGTTCCCAGGGCTGCTATTCAGCTGTAGTTTCCCCCCAGGAACTTATTTTTTTATTCATGGTTAAGTTCCTACCTTTCCTTCAGTTGCTAGCAATGCTCCCTCTAAGCTGTGGAGTCTTGTGAACTAAAATTCTTCTTTGTGAGCTACCGGCATTAAAGTTGTAAGCAAGCGATTTGGCTACTGCATAAATTAGTTTGCTCTGGAGCCATCCTTCCTGAGCTAAGACAAAAATGTGTGAGCCAGAAGCTTAAAAAGTATGAGATAGCTCACACTAACTCAGCTTAGAGGGAACACAGTTTGCTGGGAACAGCATTTAAAAGCAGCCATGGACAAGGGGATCTTTTCACACAAGAATTGGAAAGATTATAGCCCTGCTTATGGAGCAAGATGGAACTTAAGTCTGCCAAGCATACCCTCCATTCCACCAGTGAGAAGAAACACAGTAATTCCAGTGTTTCAGTCTCTGTCACATTGAACTTTGGAGGAGGTAGAAGCTGCATAAGAGGCTAGTACTGTTTCTGCCTGCTCCAGGGCCATGTGTGAACACTCTTAAATCCCGTAAAACTACTAGCATTGTGCAGAGGATTTGAGGGAGATGGTGAGCAGTGTTCCCTCTAAGCTGAGTTAGTGTGAGTTAGCTCAGTTTTGTAGCCTCCAGCTCACACATTTTTTGTTTCAGCTCAGGAAGGAGGGCTCCAGAGCAAGCTAATGTATGCAGTAGCCAAATCGCTCGCTCACAATTTGAATGCCAGTAGCTCGCGATGTAGAATTCTTGCTCACAGGACTCCACAGCTTAGAGGGAACATTGGTGGTGAGCCAGTGAGAATTAGAAATAGTGGCTGGCTGTTGAATCAAGCTGAAGTAGTGGGACCCCCTGATTTTCACAGCAGTCTTCAATTTGAATTGAGATGGCCTGTCCCCACAGTGTAATGGATCCACCTGGGTTTCAGATGGCATCGGGGATTTTCTTGCTGATAGGGCTGGTGCTCCTGCTGATGCCCTTGTTGACATCTGAAATGAGGCAATTCCCCCAGGCAGTAGACACAATTGCTCTTAGGTACCCTTCTGTCTCCGATGTGAAAACCTGGGCAGCCCCTGGGTTTACTGAGGGGCTGCAGATGATGAAAAGGGAAACTGCTAGGGCAACGGTGGAGACTTGGGACAACATACAGGGCAGAGCTCATTTTAAAGCCTACTCTATGGCTGTAATGTTGGCTATGAAACAATATTTCTCTGCCCTGATTGCCTCCACACAGTGCAGACCTGTGGGACTCTTCTGGGTGGTCAGGGGCCTATTGGGTTCCAGCGTACAGGAGGAGGAGGACTGCTCTGCTGCCTGCTGCAATAAATTTCCTCAACACTTTGCAGTTAGAATATCTCACATACGTTCTGACTTGGACTCTACAATAGCTGTGACAGGATCAGATAGTCCCAAGGTGCTGATTTGGCCAGTTGTGTAGGATACCTTTCAGCTTGTCCAGTCTGAGGATGTGGACAGGATTCTGGGAAGTTTAAGACCTACTGCCTGCTTGCATGACCCTTGCCTCTTCTGGCTGCTTGAATCTGTTGGGGGAGGAGCTGGCAGGCTGGGTTCAGGAGACGAGTAAATGCCTCCCTGAGAGAAGGGGTGGGCACCCCTGCCTTGGGGGGTGAGCAGTGGTGCATCCACTCCCAAAGAAACCTCTGGAATCAGTAAAGTTGAATAGCTTCCATGCAATCTCAAATGTACTATTCTTGATAAAGGTGATTGAACTAGTGGTGGCTCAGCAACTTCCGGGATTCCAGAATGAAGTGGATTCTTTCAATCTGTTCCAGTCTAGTTTCAGGCATGGTTATGGGACTGAAACAGCTGTGGGTACCCGGTGGAGGACCTGCACTAGTAAATGGAAAGAGGGTGTGACCCTGTTAATTCTCCTGGAGCTCCTGGCGGTTTTTGATACCATCAGTCATGGTATCCTTCTGGACTGCCTTTCAGGATTGGGACTGAGAGTCAGTGACTGTAGTACAATAGTTTTGGTCCTACCTTGAAAGTATGTTTCAGAGTATGGTGCTGTTGTGCTCCTTGTCTTCTGGTCTGTGGGACCTTACAAGGTTCCATCCTGCCCCATGTTTTTAACACCTCCGTAAATCCACTCAGCCTTCTAGAGATTTGGGATGAGCTGGCATCAGTATGCAGATGACAGCACTATCTCGTGATCCCAGCAGATCCCAAAGAGGCTGTGGAAGTTGTGAATTTGGAGGCACTTTTGGAATGGATGAGGGCTAACAAGCTGAAACTTAACCCTGACCAAATAGAGGTGCTACTGGTGGTGGCTGTTTGACCCACAGGAATGGATATCTCATGTTCAGGATGGGGTTGCCCTTTCCTAAAGGAGCAGAGTAGTCCTGTTGTATAAACAGATGGTAGTGGTGGCTGGGTGCCTTTCACCAACTTTGGCGGGTGAGTCAGCTGCAGCCCTTCCTGAGAAAGAAGTCTCTTGCCACTGTGGTGCGTGCCTTGGTAAGATTACTGCAATGCACTCTATATGGGGCTGCCCTTGAAGAATGTCCAGAAGTACAGTTGTTACAGAATGCTGTGGCCAGAATGTTGACTGGAGTGGGTCATAGGGATCATATTCAGTCTTATTCCATCTACCTCGCTCCAAGTTTGTTTCTGGGCTTAGTTCAAGGTGCTGGTATTGACCTTTAAAGCTCTATATGGCTTGGGGACAGCATACCTGAAAGACCACTTTCTCTCATGTGAACCCACCCACTCCAGTCATCTTCAGCAGCCCTGCTTAGGGTGCCTCCACCACCTGAGGCTAGACTGGTGGCAACCTGAGAAAGGGCCTTCTCAGTTGTGGGGCTAACCCCCCGCACCCCCCCACCAGGGATATTAATCTGTCTTCCCACCTGCAGGTCAAGACTTCATTTGGTGTACCCCCAATAACTGTTGGTGGCCCTCCTTCATGGTTGTATTATGTGTGTGTATATGTGTTTATGTTTTTATAGAATTGTTTTATTTTAAATACTGTTTTTTAAATTATCCATGCTGGGGGGGGAAATAAGGCAGATGCATCCTAGGGAAATGCGACAATATTTCCAAATACGGTGCTTTTATGATTAAAACTAAGCTTCAGTTTAACTTGGTGTGGTGTTCAAATTTTTCTGAAATTTCATCTTGAAATGGCGAATAATGCTTTTCTAATATGTGTTGTTTTGTGTCTGAACATCAACAGGGACTGTGTCCAGTGCAGAGCTTTTGGCAAAGGGGAAAAGAAAGATAAATGTCAAGAAGAATGTTCACATTTTAACATGACACTGGTAGACCATAGGGACAAGCTGCCACAGCCTGGTGACTTTGATGCACAGACTCATTGCAAAGAGAAGGATATTGATGACTGCTGGTTTTACTTCACCTACTCAGTGGAATCAAACAAACCCATTGTCCATGTGGTGAAAACACCAGGTATTACTCTTACTCTTCATATGGGAACAGCGCTTTAGGTTTAAAACTTCATGTAACACAAGTACTGGTCTGTCATGTTCCAAGCCTTTTCAATTATTTTAACCATGGGCTCTTCATAAGTCATTTAACCCTTATGTGTCATTGCCATGGGTTGCAGCTTTCTAATTATGTGAAAAGAAAACACAAAACAACACACCTGAGTTGAATATTGTATATTTAGGAAGCCATGTTGGATCAGGCCAGTGGCCCATTCAGTCCAACACTCTGTGTCATACAGTGGCCAAAACCCAGGGGTCCCCTAGAGGTCCACCAGTGGGGCCAGAACTCCAGAAGCCCTCCCACTGTTGCCCCCCCAAGCACTAAGAATACAGATCATCACTGCCCAAGATGTAGCGTTCCGTCTGTACTTTGTGGCTAATAGCCACTGATGGACCTTTGCTCCATAAATTTATCCAATCCCCTCTTGAAGCTGTCTATGCTTGTAGCCGCCACCACTTCTTGCAGCAGTGAATTCCATGTGTTAATGACTCTGTGTGTGCAGAAGTACTTCCTTTTATCTGTTCTAAGCTTACTGCATTAATTTCATTGAATGCCCATGAGTTCTTGTATTATGAGAAAAGTACTTCTTTCTCTGCCTTCTCTATCCCATGTATAATTTTTGTAAACCTCTATTATGTCACTCCTCAATCATCATTTCTCCAAGCTAAACAGCCCTAACCTCTTTAACCTTTCTTCATAGGGAAGGTATTCCATTCCCTTAATCATTTTAGTTGCTTTTTTCTGCACCTTTTCTGATGCTGTAATTTTTTTTGAGGTGCAGTGACCAGTATTGTACACAGTATTCCAAATGAGGCCACACCACAGATTTATACAGGGGCATTATGATACTGGCTGATTTGTTTTCAGTTCCCTTCCTAATAATCCCAAGCATAGCATTGGCTTTTTTATTGCTTTTACACACTGAGTCGACATTCTCAGTGAGTTATTTACCATGACTCCAAGATCTCTCTCCTGGTCAGTTACATATATAGTTAGGATTTTTTGGTCCAATGTGCATTACTTTGCACTTACCCACGTTGAACATCATTTGCCATGTTGACACCCACTAACCCAGCCTCAACAGATCCCTCTAGAGCACCTCTAAGTCCTCCCTGATTCTCACAGTCCTGAACACCTTAGTGTCATCCACAAACTTAGCCACTTAACTGCTTACTTCCAACTCCAAATCATTAATGAACAAGTTAAAAAGCACCAGACGCAGTACTGAGCTCTCCAGTACCCCACTGCTTACCGCCTTCCACTATGAAAACTGCCCGTTTATACCCACTCTCTGGTTCCTGTTAATTAAATGTTTTTTAATCTACAAGAGGACTTGTCCTCTTTTCCTATGATTGCTGAGTTTACTCAGGAGCCTTTGATGAGGAACTTTATATTTTCATGGTTACTATTCCAGACAAGAAAACAATCTGAGGTTTGAAGAAGCTTTAATTATAATGGTCCTTATTATTCCAAAGAGGCTTTGGCTGTATATGAAATGCAAAGGAATGGTTGGCACTATAGGTGTGCCAAAAAAAAATATTTTTTTTCCCCACTTCGAGTCTGTTGGACCATCTATGGGGACCATCCCCAAAGGGTATAATGGAGAATCAATCCAGGGGTATTTGGGACACTGAGGGGGCTATTTTTTGAGGCAGAGGCACCAAATTTGCCGCATAGCTAATGCTGCCTCTCCTAAAAAAAACACACCCCAAGTTTTAAAAAGATTGGACCCCCAAAGAAGGTGCCTCCATCCTCCATTGAAACCAATAGAGGGGGAAAAGACATTTAGAGACACCATGGTCTCTCTAAATGCTTGTTGAGTGCACTCCGAAGGGATTTAAACTTTAAAGGTGGCAGGTTGATAAGTGTTTCACTGAATTTTCAGCATTTTTCCACTTCCTGAAAATGGCAGAATTTAATTCAGTCAAGTGGCAAATAGCTTGCTGTTGCCAGTGCCGCCACAATATGACTTCTCACCACCTCTTTTTTATCATACTTCCTCCATTCTCTTCTTTAGCACAGGGTACCAAAATAGAGGCTGAATTGAGGAGGGGCTAGATGTGAAGATGAGAGGCCATTCACAGTAGTTGCTGGTCAGAAAGTTACATTAAGCTAGTGTTTCATCTATAACTTAAGCTCAGAAGGGAAGCAGAAAATTACTCAGACTTTTTTTTGTAAATGTTTAATTCCAGAATCCACAGTTGATGTTGTGTTTCCATAGCATTTCTTTCACGTTGTGTTGAAACTGTGCTTCAATCATTTGCTTCCTAGAATGTCCAACTGGCCCTGACATCATTCCCATTGTTGCTGGTGTGGTTGCTGGAATTGTTCTGATTGGTCTTGCCTTATTGCTGATTTGGAAACTGCTCATGATAATTCATGACAGAAGAGAATTTGCAAAATTTGAGAAGGAAAAAATGAATGCAAAGTGGGATGCGGTGAGTACGGATCTTAAGTTCAGTACGGCAGATTTTTTTGTTGCTCTTCAGATGTTTTAATAATGTACTCCCATAGGCTAAAGAAAGCAAGTTTGGATTCGATTTTCACTAGGGTTATTACCCAACAATCCATGCAAAGCTAAATTATTTTTAGACTTGATGGCTTGGACATACACGTATTTATCTTATGACTAGCTCTAAGCCTGTTTGACCTGAGACTTCTTCTAGTATACATAATTCATTTGAGCAAAGCCCAATTGGAAGTATCCATCTTTTAGCCCCAGTGTATACAGATTCCATTAATTGATGCTTCAGTAACTGCTGAAAATGCAGCTACCTGGAAATTATTCAGTATGCAAACACACTTAGTGTAGAAGCCTCTTTTTTGTACCTCTTTAGTAAAGTTTGGGGTTTTTTAAAGTTTCTGTTAAGCACAGAATGCAACCATAGACTAAGATTAGACTAATAATTTTATATCGATATAGCACAACTACTTTGATTCTGCCTTTGCATATATTCCAGTCTCTTCTGTATCCCGCACTAACCATTTTTCTGCCTTCAGCAAGAAAATCCAATATACAAGAGTCCTATTAATAATTTCAAGAATCCAAACTATGGACGTAAAGCTGGTCTCTAAGTCTCCGTTCGTATTTTCATTTCTGTTTCTTTCTCTATGCATGTCACTTCTTTCACACTACCTGTATGCACCATTAACTAACTACCGCTTGAGTCTTGCATATTTTACCAACTGTTATTTCAGACATTATAATTATAGAGTGGTATTTGGGTGAAGCTGGAGAACTGGTTAGGGTCCAGAACAAACTTACGGTTTTATCAAACTGTGGGGTTTAGTAAGGTTTGATTTATTCACCTCTGTGCACATGTGCACACACTATGTCAGTACAAGGACTTAGTTGCCTTCAGTGGGGGGGCCCGTAACCTCTAAGAGGCTGGGCAATAGCCACTGCCAATCTTCTCCAGTGCTCTCTGCAAAGGGCAGCAGCACCCTTGAAGCACTATAAAATGCCCTGTGTTGCATAAATAGAGGTAGTAATATACTACACATAAAATCAAAGGGCAGTATTCTCCAAATAAGGTATGGGAATGGTTCATCCAATGCTAAGAACCTTTTAAGTCTAATTATTTTCAGTGGAAGAGTTAAAAATACTTTTAGAACTGTTGCACTGAAATCAGTAAGATGAAAGTGCTTAGCTGGGTTATGCTCTGTTATTTTAGGAAAACGGCATAACTTTGGGTTGGTAGTGTAGGGGTATAAGGGGAAAATGGTGTTGACTGTTACATATGCATTTTTTTTCTTTCCCCTCTTTTTTCCTTCTGCTGTTGGCAATATCACACTCTCTTCTGTTTGAGACTTCATGTTTTTTCCCCTTTAAAAATATTGGAGGAGGGGATTACTTAAGAGGGAGTGACTCAAACTTCCAGGATAATGTGTGAAGTATGAACTTGCACATCATCTACATGTAGGCATGCCTAGGCTTTCTCTATGATGTGGGTGCCCTGACCTGCACGGCCCAGACCAGCCTGATCCCATCACATCTTGGAAGCTCAGCAGGGTCAGTTCTGGTTAGTATTTGGATGGGTGACCACCAAGGAAGTCCAGGGTTGCCACACAGACAGGCAGTGGCAAACCACCTCTGAACGTCTCTTGCCTTGAAAGCCCAAAATGGTTGCCGTATGTCTGCTGCAACATGACGGCCCTTTAAACACATAGTATGGGCACTTCCATCTTCTGTTTGTAGAGTGAGACTCAAAGTGCCAAAAGAGCAAGCATAAGTTGTTTACTGTCGTTTGATGCATCTTTTTTATATGACGCATTCCTGAAGCTGCTGATTTTGTTCCTTTCCACCTGTGCAGTTGTTGTTTACCACCTGAATATCAGGTGCAGGTTGGCAACAGGGTAATGACTGGGTAAGAGGTCCAGTTGCTTTGGAATTTTATTCAAAAAATCAGCAGTATCTTTTCCCTCTTGGTGTAGATTTTCAGTTGGCAGAAAGCCATTGCCAGACCCATGTCATTCCTGCACCACCACCATCAGAGGTGGTCTTCATGCTTCTCTATTCTTTGCTACTGTCTGAGTATTTCAGGTAGCAAACCAGGAGCTTGGCTGTAACTTCCATTTTGCTTTTTTCATAGCTGCTGTTCAAATTCAAACATGATATTTAGAAGCAAAGCAAATAAGTCTAAGAACGGCCCTCTTGTGAAGTAAAATGTTTAGTGAGAGTGTTCAGTGAAAGCACACGTTTTTACTTTAATATGCTTTCTCACTGCCTAGCTTAAAGCATTATTAGTGTCTCTTAATGTGTGCCTTGAAGCCTTGCATGGTTTTGATATGAGATATGGAGACAAACTGACCATTGCAAAATTAGAGGGTTTATGCTTCGAATAGGCATTCTCTAATGTGTTCAAACGGTATCTGTGGCACCTCAGATGCTGGAAACAGTGCTAAACAGATGTGTTTTCATCCAATGTGGGAGCACTTAATTCTTCCACACAGTCCAACCTCAGACTTCTGGAAGTCAGTTGAGCAGTACATTGATGTGGATAGGTAGCTCAGTGCAAAATCTGGTAGTATTTGTTGAAACAAAACTCATCGTATCCATATACTTGTGGAGGTAGGTTTTTTACAGTGTATGTCCACTTTTTGTTGTATACAGCTTGTTCATGCAGGATTTGTGTGCCTGAGCAATAAACCCTCAATTCTGTCTGCTTTGGTGTTTGCTAGCTCTGCAGGGGAATAGCTAAGGATGGGAATGGCTGTGTTCCCCCTTCCAACTAATTTGTGTGTGGCAGAATAAGATGTGTGTATGAATAAATATGTAGCAATTCTTGGATGTTGACCATAGGTGGAATATGACAAGAACAGATTCTCTATACTGAATTTTGAAGCCTGCATCTTGGCCTTGTGCGTAATGATATTGGCAGTCTATTTACTCTTGCAGCTGATGTTTTATAAAGTCAGTATTTATTTTGCACTTGCAAAAATGCTCTTCATACTATTTGTATAACTCTACATGCAAATTTTTGAGAGAAGTAGAGAAAACCTATAAAGGCAGTAAAGTAGCCTATTCATAAAATGTGAACTACTAGCGTTTATAGTCCCATTATTCCTTAGCAGATTGAAGTGTTGGAATCTAAGATGTTCACCTGTCAATATTAGCAATTTAAATACCCTTTTTTGCATATTTTTGAATCCAAAATAGGCCTGAATCTTAACTGAGTCTTAAAAGATGTACTAGCTTGCTTGAATCCAGAGATCCTGTGCAGGAAGTGAAGGCCCACACTTGCACATGGCACTCTGGATATTTGTTTGTGTGTGCGTGTGCCAGTATTGCAATCACAACTTTTGCAACCTTGGATATTAATAAACTGTGTTTTTCTTCTAGGGTGAAAATCCTATATATAAGAGTGCCGTGACAACTGTGGTCAATCCGAAATACGAGGGAAAATGAAAAAAACTGCTTTGGAACTTCACAACACTGTATGCAATGTAGCAATTTTGTAGTCACAGTAACTTAGCTTTAGGGCAATACTGCAATGAATTTACTAATTCATTACATGAGGTTTGTTTTCTATGCAGATTTTTAAAATGTACAGTACAATTTTATTTTTTTGTGAAGGTTTTTGTTTTCTTTTATGTGTGAAATCAGTGCCAGGGGACTGACAGAAAACTTGAGACTGCATAGCCCATTCTGCTTAAGGTCACATGGTGCCTTTTCAACCTTTCCCTCCTGTGACAGGAGTGAAATGGCTGAAGCAATCAGTATGAGGGGCTCTGCCTAGCCATTAAGTATTAATATTAGACCAGTTTTAGCTTTACAGGTACATCAGGGCTGCGGCTTGCATAGTTTATACAAGCCAGGTAAACGTAAAAAGTTCTATTTAGATTGTGAATAATGGAGTGTCTGCCTCAAGACTTACCTTATTGGATACAGTAAGCTGAATGAGATGGAAATGTGATGAAAAAGACAATTTAATAAGCTCTTAAGCATTTTAAGTTGTCAAGAGGTTATAAAGAGAGTAGAAGGACTAATAGGTCTGAAACTATAGCTTTAATCATGCCATATTTTTATGCCATGGCTGTACAGTAACCTAAAGTTTTTACTCTGTAAATTCATGTTGTGGGTTTTGGTACTGTGAAGTACCAGGACATCATCTAAATGCATAACGGCCTTAATTTCATTAGGTATGTGCTTTTTGCTTTTTTAAAAAACCCTTTCTTGGTTTAAAGCCTGGTGCTTTGTCACCTTTTTGTGTAATTGGTTGCATTTTGGACAAGATTACTGTCAAAACAACTTGATTTTTCCCCTCCAGTTTTGGCTGTAAATTTGCCTTTACCGTGTAGCTAAGATTGCTTAACTGTCTTAACATGACTCGGTCAGAAGATATGTATATTTGCCTCTGACCATTCTGTCCAATCATATCACGTTCTTATTTTAAGTGCCTTTGATTTTAACAAATGTTCACTTTTTACAGTGCTATTATGGAAGTTATTTATTAAATAAAAAATTAAATCAGATCTGGTTTCTCTCTCTCCATTTGGTAGTGTATTTGAAGCACTCTGTAAATATCTATTTATCTAAGCAAAATTAATAATGTATACTTTCTAGCAACTCAAAAGATTTGTGGAAAAGCAGATGTTTGGGATGGAATCAAAATATGTATTTCATACAAGTACCTAAACATCTACGTACTCAACATGTTTATACAGGGTTGGATCCAAGGTTTCTATTCTGCTAACAATGGAGTCTTCCTGCAGGGCTAATAATATTCTATCAATATAACTTGCCTCTTCTGCTAGAGAAAAACTCCTTGTGCCGGAAGGAGGGTTCCCCATTAATGGAACAGAACCTCTGAGTCTTACCATAGTTTCTGAAGTAACACATGAAACAGCCTTTATCTGACATTACTTAGGTAGATAACAAAAGAAAAACAGGGGTTGCACTTACCTGTAACCTTTGTTCATCGAGTGGGCTTCTGTGCAGGCACACATCCCTTCCTCCTTCCCCACTGTACTCCTAAATGGTGGCTATGGAGAACTGAGGGAAGAGTGCTGGCTCCTCCCAGGTCACGTAACTTTGGGGTGGAAAGTTGCTACCCTGGGTAGGAGCCAAGCACTCTTGGGAAGAAAATTTTGTCTTATGAGCTTGCTAGTTCCTCCCAGTGGCTGGCCTGCGGTATCGCAGTGCCATGTGGGACTGCGCAGAAGCTATGGCAATGAACTGGTGTTCGGAAGCTTTGAAACGTTAACGTTAAGCAACCCAAGGCATATTTACTAGGAACTATGTTACATTGGACTCAGTGGGACTTGGAACTAATTCTCACTGAGTGGTAAACCTATGTCTGGGTTTCCATGTCAAATTACAGCAGTCACTCTTCAAATTACAGGAGTGTGCCATCATTGTAGAAAAAATTCTTTGCACATAGACAGTCTTAATTAAAAGTGTGAACTTAAGTGTCTTCTTTGTGGAATGACACTCGAAAGCCACATCCTATGAGCTATGTGGGGCTACTGGTACATTACAAAACTGGCCATCCCTTTTCCACGTATAGTGTAGAGACGTTTTGTATGTACACATAAGAGTCAGTGGATCATGGCCCCTTACCTAATAGTTTGAATAACTCTGAAAGAACATCGTAAGGAAACAGCTAGCTTTCCCCCCTGCAACTTGAAGGCCAGTTGGAGCCTAAGGAGATGCCAGATATTTCACCTCCATTTAACCAGAACTCAGGCATCATTTCTTTTGGCTCCAGTACAAACACGAAGCATGAAGCCCCTCTGGAATCCCATGCAATCAATCTCATGAGTCATGAAAAAAACCCGTATTTCTGTGTCATAAAATAGACCAATTACAATGGCAATAGGCTTGCAGCTCAGAGTAGGGGTTGTTCTACCTCCGTCCTCCTGCTTTAAAAACATTATTTCACTACCTGTGAAATGGGCCCATAACTGTGTGTGTGAAATTGAGACTAAGCAGTACTGATTTTATTCCTACAAGGAAAAGTGAAATGCTTTGGTAAAAACATCAATACAGAGCTGATTAATTCTGTCTGTCTGTGCTATGGGACTTCTACCATGAGGTAAAAGCATGCCAACCTAGCAGTTCGAAAGCAAGAAATTGCAAGTAGATAAATAGGTACCACTTCGGTGGGAAGGTAACAGCGTTCCGTGCGCCTTGGTGCTTAGTCATGCCGGCCACATGACCACGGAAACGTCTTCGGACAGCGCTGGCTCTTCGGCTTTGAAACGGAGATGAGCACCACAGCCCTAGAGTCGGACTCGACTGGCTTTCGAGCAAGGGAACCTTTACCTTTACCTTTAAAAGCATGATTAGAACAAGGATTTGCATTGACTCAGACATTTGGCTGGTATTGTCATAGCTGAAAGAAAAAACGTAATTGTGCATCAGAACAAATACAGCTGTGCTCTGTTTAACCAATAAATGTTTACTACTTGCATGTTGGTGTTTCAAGTTTCATATATATTTAACAACGATTCAGGTGCCATTTTCTACTTCCACAGTTGTCAGAACAGATTCTTCCAATAATGTACGTTTCTTTTTGACAATTCAGTGATTAATTTTGTAAGGCAAGTACATCACTGAATTCATAAAAATAGAATGAGATTAGTTGTTTCTTAGCTGTGATGTGACGAGCTAAGTCCATGTCTTGATCCCCTGTATCCCTTTCCACAAATAAGCATTGAATCCTAGAAATGAAATACCGATATTCTAACATCCAGTTTTAATTAAAATACATAAAACACATTTAAGATTATCAGATGCCTGCTGCCATTTCAAGTGGTTCAGAAGCAGTATAACCCATTTGCTCAGTCCCAAGAGACTGTTCTAACCATACGTGAATATTTTTATTTATTTTGTAGGACATGGGGAATGAAGGTTTCAGGTTTTGCCAGTAATTTAAGTAACCAGTCTTGGGCCTACTTAAAGCAGATTACTAAAAAAACAAGCTTAATTTGGCTCATACTGAATGGATTGCCTTTCCGTAAACAAAATCTTGGGAATACTGAGTAATGAAGGGTAGAGTGGCTTATGTGGCCAGTGGGTGGGGCCAGTCAATAGGCTTGTATAATTTATGATGTGGAACTGGCATAATTGGAAGTACTTGTCTGCATATGTAGTGCATTCGCGCAATAATACTGAAATAAGCACCTGCTGATTAGTTGTGTTGAAAGAAGAAGAGAAGAGATTGGATTTATACCCCGCCCTTCACTACCCAAAAGAGTCTCAGAGCGACTTACAAACTCTTTCCCCCTTCCCCTCCCCACAACAGACACCCTGTGAGGTAGGTGGGGCTGAGAGAACTGTCCTTGAGAGAACAGCTCTGACAGAACTATGGCTTGCCCAAGGTCATCCAGCAGCTGCAAGTGGAGGAGGGGGGACAGAGTTACTTCAGCAAAACTAGTTTGAAAACTACTGCTGGGGTGGGCCATGGTGAGGTTAGCAAACAAATCATGTGTTTATAATTTCTGAGTAAACTATATCAGAGGTGGTTGTTAGGATAAAATGAAAGAGGCAAGAACTATATTATGAACAACTTTGGGTGCCCATTGAAGAGGAAAAGTAGGGTATGTCTAAATAAATCTTACTGAAACACCTCTGCACAAACAAATGTATCAACAGTCCAGAAACTTTACAAAATCTTTATTACTTTGGAACAATTCTTCCACAGCTAGATTCGAGTCCAGATACCTGACTCTTGAAGAGAGCTTTGACTCTCAAAAGCTTATACCCCAAAAATCTTGTCAGCTTCTAATGTGCTACTGGACTAGCTCTTCTACTGCAGACCCACACAGCTATCCTCTGAAGCCGGTTCTTCCAGTGTTACCTAAATAAGGTACTTTTCCATTGTTTCTTCCCTTTAAACCCACAATTTACGACCACAACTACAGATATCTGCATATCTGTCAAAATACTGCCATTTGCTTCAAAATCTGTCAAAATAGCTGACAAATATCTAATCTTATAGATACCCAATATCGTATCTTGAAAATCTGTCAAAGTACTGTGTTGTTCACTTGTTAGAAGCACTGAAAATTGTGATCCTCTTCACAAAACAGATGAGCAGCTCTATTTAATTAGCAACACAAACACACTAACATTGAGTGCTTCTATGGTAATAGTGTTTCCAAAGACTACCCATTGCATCTGAAATACCAAGTAGGTGGGCAGAAATACATGAATAAGATGATGATACAGCACTTCTTAAATCACATTTTAAAAGTGGCACTTTTAAAGCCAAGTTCAGGGGCTGGGGGGAGACAAACTGGACAGAAGCTAAAAAAGTGTATGCTTTAGTAAAGATGAAAAATAATAATACTAAGAGTTCACTATTTATCTAGTACATTTTATCCCACCGTTTCTTGGAGGAGCTCAGAGCAGGGTACCTCCTCTCCATTTTATCCTCACAGTAACACTAGGAAAGTTAGGATAAGAGAATGACTGGCCCAACAACACACTGTGAGCTTCGTGGCAGAGGAGGGATTTGAGCCTACATCTCCCAGTTCCTAGTGCAATGCTGTAATCACTTTACTACACTGGTGGTTACGATGGTCATCTTCCATACAGGATTTTCAACGAAGAGTAAGGATCTTGTTACCTGAGAAGCCCTTAACACGACAACTTTAAGAAAATAGCTAATACCCCTCAAATGCATAATTCTTATTTTCTTACGGCATATATTGCTTAAGATAGCAACTATAATATAGGCAAGTGTTCAGCTTTATACAGTAATCTATATTTACCATTTTCTCATCTGTTGCTGCAGATTTTGGTGCCTGAACAGTAGGCGCTGGAGAAATATCCAATAATCCTATAACACAAAATACATTGCTTCATTTGAAAGCCTACCTGTATTTCTTCATTTTATTTATACACTAATGTATAACATTGTTAAATTTTAATATAATAATTAAACTGACTTGTTAGAATATATGTCAATAGAAATATTTTTACATTATGCCATTTTAATGCCAACCTATTTGAAATTTCACTAAAAATGCTACCACTTGCTTTTGTTCATCATCTCCCCTTCCCTGCCAGTGAACTGTCAAGAACGGACCCACAGATGGATGGTAGCAAAGAATGTTTTTTCAGCAGCTACTGTAGCTTTCAGAGTCCAAAGGAGTTGTAAATATGAGTTGGCTTACATTGTAAGAGAGAGGGTATAGATACAGGGCAATTCCCTTATGCACTAACCATGCAGGAGACTAGGCTATTTCCATACCCAGCTGTTCACTTGGGATAAGTCAAATCTCTAGTAGAAGAAAGACAGTTTAGCACATCTATCCCAAAAGAGGATATAAACTGTTAATCCCTGAAGGAATCTGCCTGACTATCCTGAAGTCTCCCGAGTTTGGCAGATCTCAGATTCAGAGACGATGGACCAGAAGAATCGTGTAAGTGGAATCAGCCTACTCATGCGAACTCAGTAATTCAGAAATGCAGTGAAGAGTATAGTGCACCAGCTTGCCTAAAGAAGTGGTATGTTTTTTCCTGAATAATTGGTATGTATAATGAAGTGGAAAATGGCATTGTGTGTGCCTGTGCTGAGAATGGGGTGGATAATTAAGAGAAGAAGAGATTGGATTTATGCCCTGCCCTTCACTACCCAAAGGAGTCTCAGAGTGGCTTACAAACTCCTTTCCCTTCCCCTCCCCACAATAGACACCCTGTGAGCAATGTTCCCTCTAAGCTGTGGAGTCCTGTGAGCACAAATTCTGCTTTGTGAGCTACTGGCTTTAAAGTTGTGAGCAAGCAATTTGGCTACTGCATAAATTAGTTTGCTCTGGAGCCATCCTTCCTGAGCTAGGACAAAAATGTGTGAGCCGGAGGCTAAAAAAACTGTGAGGTAGCTCACACTAACTCAGCTTAGAGGGAACACTACCTGTGAGGTAGGTGGAGCTGAGAGAACTCTTGACAGAAACTGCTCTTTTTCAAGAACAGCTCTGACAGAACTATGGCTTGCCCAAGGTCATCCAGCAGGTGCAAGTGGAGGAGTGGGGAATCAAACCCAGTTCTCCCAGATTAGAGTCCGCGCACTTAACCACTACACCAAACTGGTTTTTAAAAAGTGAATGATGGACAAGGAAGGGGTTTTTCATGGAAGATACTGGTCATGCTGATCCCTAGGAGAAAAAAATTGTAATTTTAAAATTTATTGGGAAAATGTTTATATTGTCTCACCAGAGATCTGCTTAAACTGGTTCACAAAATAAAAGATAGGATTGTTCAGAGGAAAAAGCAGAAGAGGGGACAGCAATGTGAGCCACTTTAGTTCCCCACTGGGTTGAAAAGAGTATAAATGAAAAAATAAAAAGAAATACAATAATTAAAACAATATAAAATTACCAACAGTGAGAAGTCATAAAACCAAGCCAAAGGCATAAAAACAACATTCAACAGCCTAAAATGATATTCACAAAATAGTGTCCAGGCTAGAAGACCATTAGAACTTGAAACCCTCAGTTAAAAGTCTGGGTAAAAAGAAAAGTTTTGGTCTGACACTTAAAGGGCAGTAAGAGAGTTTCGGGGGGAGAGGACATTCCAAAGGCAAGGTTCTACAACTAAAAATGCCTTGGTTTGCTCGCCACCTTCCCGAGATCTGCAGGTGAGGGCTTGGTTGGGAAAGCAAGGCTTGGGAAGAGGACATTAACAGGCTACGCAGTGTGAGAGGATGTAGTCCTTCAAGTACTGATGCCCCAAGACATTTAGGAACAAAGTAAGAACCAGTACTCTAAACTCTGCCCAGATACAGACAGGCAGTGTAGATCTTTCAGCACAGGGTTATAGAATCCCTGTGTTCAGTTTTCCCTAATAGCCTGACTGATGCATTTTTGCCCTCTTCTCCCGCCCTCAGCACAGTCCCCTGACCTGCATGGTTGCTAGTCCTCATGAGCCCACAAAACCCTGAGAATCAACTATACTGGGGTCAGAAGGGACTGCTGGATGGTGGGGAACATGGGAAAGATCTGCACTCATTGATCACAGGACCTACCCCCTTCACACTGCTTCCAGATATTATATTCACCATCTGCACAGATTTTGAAGAAAAGATAAAACAGTGTGTCATCCACATATTGGTGACACTGTGCTCAAAATTTCTGGATGATCTCTCAAGTAGCATGGAGAATAAGGTGGAACAAAGCCAATGTAGAACATGCCCAAACTGGCCAGACAGCCCAGAAGGATACAATGAGTGATGGTATTAAATGCTGCTGTGAGAGTTCCAGAAGAACCAGCAAGAACAAACTCATCCTGTCAGTAAACAAGCAAAGATCCTCCCACAGGGAGACCAAGGCAGTTTCCATACCATAATCAGTTTGGATTGTAAATTCTAATTAGTTCCATCCAAGAATACTTGGGAGATATTTAGCCATCATTCTGTTTATTCTTTTGTAATCTACATATCTGCCAGTAGTTGTTCAAATCAGTTTCATATAGGTCTGACATCTTTGAAAGGGATTCTATGACTACATCTTTCAAAGACAGAAAGAGTAGACCTTCCAAAAGAGAGCTGCCGTCTACTGAGCTAATTCCCTTTTTGCAGATTTCACCAGCCCCAAAGGGCATGGACAAAGGTGGGTAGGCTGCTCTTCCCCAAATATCTTGTCCACATCCTAAGGCTGCAATAAGGTGTGGATATGAACATGGCAGATCGAAACCGCAGGAGCATTCAGTATGAATGTACCTAATGAGGAACCAAGTTGGGCAAAATACATCTACCAAACATTTTACAGACTGATTTGTAGAAGGATCAAGTTCCTCCAAATGTAAGAACCCTAACATAACAGGTGTCTCGCTACCCTATATTGCACCACTAGATACAATGGCAGAGAAGGACTATTTCTTCACCACCACAGTGTAGACTCTAAAACTGTTCAAAGTGTCAACCTTCCTCCACCCTCACTCTAGCCAGCATCCCTCTCACTTCAAAGGTGCCATCTCTTCTGCACACCATGGTGAAAAGCTATGTGGGAGTGTGTCCTTGGGAACAATCATCTCTATTGCACAAGATTTTTTTCCCCGTTCCAGA